>NW_010388016.1:0-23083 GCF_000710305.1 Buceros rhinoceros silvestris | reverse complement strand
CAGCAGGAAAGGATGTTTATAGGTTGTGTCTTTCAAAGTGCACCATGGCTGAGTCAGAGGGTGTGTTTACATCTGGTTCTGGAGGGGGTTTAATATCAGCACAAAGTCCGAAGAATAAATCCCTATAACAGAAAATACGGTAATGCCACTCTTACAGTGATGTGACAAATGTTAGTGCTGCAAAGCTAACGGGTAACAGGGCAGCTCTGTCTCTGGGGATGGGCTTGGAGCAGTGCCTCTGCAGCAGTATTTGCTCCCAAAGCGGAGCACAGGTAGGTCCATGGGATTTAGAGACAGAAATACACGTACGGCGGTACAGAACACCACCCGATGGCAGCTCGTTGGTCCAGGCATAGGTAAACAGGCAAGGGAGGGGGTGTAGCAGTAATTGCTCCAGGAGTAGGAGGCAGCCATTCTTGAAATAATAAAAATGTCCTCAAATTCTCCGAAAACACTCTTCATAGCCAGAGGGAGATTATGTGACCAATTGAAACCAGCACTGCACTGTGTACTGGGATTCCTCTCCCTGATGGGCAGCAGCTCCCTTTTGGCAGAGCAAAACATCTTAGAGAGAGCCTCAGCCTGCACAGGAAGGGTTAAAATCTCACTAACCCCCTGCAGGGAGCAGGGACATCTGCAGCTAGAGCAGGTTGCTCAAAGCCTGACCTGGAATGGTTCCAGGGATGGGGCTTCTACCATCCTCTGGGCAACCGGGGCCAGTTACTCTCATGGTAAAAAATTTCTTCCTCGTATCTAGTCTGAATCTCCCTCTTTTAGTTTAAACCCATCACCCCTTCTCCTGTCTCAAGGACCTGCTAAAAATGGTTGTCCCCATCTCTCTTACAGGCCCGTTTAAGTACTGAAAGGTCACGCTAAGGTCTCCCTGGAGCCTTCTCTCTCCAAGCTGAACACCCTCAGCTCTCTCAGCTTTTCTTTACAGGAGAGGAATATTTAGCCCAGACCTAAAGAAAATAAATTCTTTCATATCAAGCCATAAAACTCAGCACAATCAGATGCTGACAGGGACACAGAACACGCTCCAACCATCACAACACGGTGTTATTCTAGAGTAGACAGTTCCAGGACATTTTGGACTGTGGAGACTGACCAACTCCCCAAAGCAAACCTCAAGGCAAGAGGAAGAATATCTCCATTTTTCCCAACCAGCTGCTAAAAGCCTGGGTCCAGCTCAAAAGAAATTGTTCTCAGCCTGGAGACAAGGCTTGCACGTGTGTGAACCCCAGCGGACGGGCAGCAGAAACAGGTAAGAGGATTGGAGGTGAGATCTTTAAACAAGCTGTCCCGATGTTTTCATTGGGAGGGGCTTGTGTTCTGTTCGAAATAATTTCCTTCTGTTAGGTTTATTTTATTCTGTGTTTTTATACACCGCTGATACGGTGGAGTCCTGCCAAAACTGGACGTTCAAATGCCAAGAGGAGGAGAGGCTCTGCTGGAGCCTTTCTGAGTCAGTAGGAGCCAGCAAGCAGGGAAGCCACAGGCACTTCTGTTCGTGCACAAGTTCCAGCTCCAAACTGTCGGCTCGGGAAGGTGGATTTTAGCTAATCGTCTGCGTTGAACCCGTAATGGCCCGTCACGGCTGTAAGCAGGTGCACTTGTAGCGAGGACACTAACTGCCCGGGAAATAACCGTGAGAGAGCTGCAGCCCAAAAGCTCAAGAGAGTCCAAATCCCTATGCAAGGCACTAACACTCAGCATTAATTTCACACAGAAGACCTTTTTTCGTTTGTTTTTAACATGAATGCTGTCCTTGGCATCCTAAAAGACACGCTGCATTCCCGTGGGGATCAATGGAGGTTTGTTGGAGCTTTGACTAGTCTCTTGTCAGACACACAACATCTAATTCACTGTGGTATTTCTTCTTGTCCCACTCTGCTTGGACATACAGACTCCCACCACTACACTGCTGCTTTTAGCTGGGAGGGCTCGTGTGTTCTTTGAATGCTCTATCTCCTGTAAAGCAAAGAAAAAAACGAATGGTCTTGGAGATCAGTGTGTGGCTCAGCCCCGAGGTCGAGGCGATTTTCCATTTCTACAGAATGACAGAGTGGGGTTTACCCACAAGTAGCACCCAGTCTCTGTCCCTGGGTGCTCCTCTCATCGCAAGCTGCACTGGGCAAATTCAACTCACCTGGAAGCGTCTACATCTGGATTTGTTTCATGATTTGCTCTTTTAATCAGTGGAGAGGAGCAGGTTCACAACGGATGTGGCTCATCTCACCTTGAATTCAGTGTCTGAAACAGCTCGGGTGAACTGCCCCCAGGGTGATCTTTGCCCTCAGCCGTGACAGCGGGAGTCCAGATGCTTGGATGGAGCCGTTCGCATTGCAGGGGCCTGCTTTTAGGTGAGGTCTGAGGAAAAATGTAGAGACCTTCTGCCCTCCGATCACCCTTGCTGAGCTGGGAAAGAAAGAATCTCAGACAGAGAGTATAAAGCACTTCCCTTCCCACAGCCTTTTCCTCTCTTGTCATTGAGAAATGACATTTATATTTGCACGGCGTTTAGCACAAGGGACCCCCACTCTCATTTCATCCTTGGGCGCCGCTGCAGTAAAAATAATAAACAGTTGAATGTGGCGGTGGGGCTTGGGAACGGTGCCAGCTAACATTTAAAGGAAAGGCCTGGTTATTTCTCGATGAACAACAGCACTTACAGAAGGCCCTTCACCCCGAGGTGCTTCACAAATAATAAACATACATCGCCGCTTCCCAGAGCGGGCAAAACAGCCAACTGCCAAGTTTCAGCCGGGAAGATCCCCCCCAGCCCGCTGCAGGGAGCGATTCACCTGCCCGACTCCAAAAGGCGAGGCAGTCCTACGCACAAGGGAGGCTTTGCTGCTAGGCTCGAGGCACGTCCGAGCTGCAGAGCAGATCATCTTTCTCTTCTTTGGAAATTATTTGGATGGTCTTTGAGTGTCTGCATTCAAACGACATTAGTCCCTCACTGCTGAAGTTGAAACCATCCATGTTTGAGTCTGTTTCAACGCGTTTGCAAGGTCCGTGCGATTGTTCGCCGTTATTTCCTCTGTTTCATTCATACGTGCGCGTACTAGCCAGCTCTTTCTCGCAACCAGTAGTCCTGCCACACCACACCAGCACAGAGACCCAAAGGAGACACTGCTTTAATTTCTTTTTTTAGATGCTAAAGACAGCTAAAGAAACCTTTAAAAAGGAGTTTTAGCTGAGAGCGTGTCAGGAAAATTCAGCTGCCGGGATTTCTGAAAACTGCAGAGTGAAAAAGCCTGAAACTGAGGGTGGGGGCAAGGAGCACGTCCTGCAGGTGGGTCTGGAAGGACTTACAGACACCTGCCCTGAGTGTGCAGCCACCTTCCCTCTAATGGGAGATGCATGAGCGGAACAGGACCGTGTGCCGTACGCATCACGGACACTTCCCAGCATCGCTGACTACCCGGGCATCTTCCCACCCATCTTCAGGAGCCTACCCAGGGATGGGCAAATCAAACCTCATGGTCCACTTAGGTGACACTTTCACAGAGGAATCACAGGATACAAAGTATGTAAAAAGTCAGTAATCCAGAGATAAACTTCAGCACCTAACCGGCGTCCTTTAATTTGCATTCACTGGTTTATACTGGAACTTGCTGCTTTCTGCTGTGCTCCCTGCCTGTCCCAGTGAAGATCAAGAGGCCTCAGTGCTGGTGGTGAGCGCGGAGGCTTTACAGACGGGACTTTCCTCCTGTCATAGGCAGCACAGTGCAGGTTCACGTGTTCTCGGCTGGAGTAGATGGAATCAGCAGACAGACAGGGCAGTAGGACCACTGCAGTCAGAAGTGAGCAGCGGATAATAAATTGAAGTACTTAGATGTAATTGTCCAAAGGAAAATTCAGATTGTGCAAAATGAAAAGCTTCTCCACAGTGTTATTTATGAGACTACGAAATAATCACACAAGCGAAATCTGGGAAACCCCAAATTAGAGACATCTGAGCATCCAGAAACCATCGGAATTCTTTCGCCCTCTTTAATTTCCCCGGTGCTCTGACTGCACAGTTAGTTCTGTAGGACCAGGTTTGTTTTCAGAGTGATTAACAACTAGCAGCAGCAACAATTTTTTCAATGCCTTCTGCAGGTCGAGGGAGGAACAAATGCAGCTCAGAGAGAATTTCTGCCTCACGCTGAACTCTGAGCGCCTCGGCAGCTACAGGTGATCACAGCAAGAGGATACCCAGGCAAGGATTCGCTCCATTCCTAACTGACCTTTCAGAGCTGACGTTCCTGTTCTTTTATTTACATTAATGAACTCCATCCCACAGAGCTGCTGCGTGATAAGAACCTGGATAATCTGTTAACCTCTCCGAGTGGCTGCCCCTGTTGAAATGAGATTTGCATGTGTCAGGCACACATTCCTGCCCTCCCCTAATTGCGTTCTCGTGCATATTAACATGAATTCAAGCCTGGATGCAGAGATCTCGCCTTCCTCTCTTGTTCCTGTAACGGTGTTTTTTGTTCGGGCTGTTGCTGCTGAATAATCCCTGCTTTGGCAATCCAGCTGGACCTGGAAGCGTTACTGGACTGCACAGCGAATGAGTCCATTTTAGGCAGCATATAAAGTTTCCAGCGGAGCAGCATTGCTCTTGATGAGTTAACCTCCTTCTGCTCCAGTGGTTCCTGCCCTCTCCTTGTCCTTTAAACCTTAGTTATTTATAAGCATTAATTTGGAATTTATGTCCGCTATGAAACACTGACATTATAAATAATCTAATCCTAATAGGTGTATAGAAATAATTAGGTATGGAATTCTGGAAAGGTACCAGTAGTGATTGTCCTTTCAAACAGACGGTGTAGAGGATGTTATTATGCACTCTTAGCCAAGAAGTGAGGCCGTACCATGCCTAGACATTGTCTCATTAACATCCTATTCATTCCCAATCTAAATCCAGATTGCGATTGTTTAACGTTGTGTGTATCTATAATCTGTGGGTTGTCTGCCTTTTGGGGAAGTCAGGAGATCCAAGGCTACTGCAAACACATGGATTTCCATTCCTACAGAAGACTAGCACATTCCACAGGTCCCTCCTCTGTGTCCGAAAGGTGTCTTTGAAAGGAACAACTCTGAATTACCCTCTTTGCGTCCAAGGAAATGATTACATCTGTACTGACCAGAGGAACTCAAGAGAAGTGCCGTGACCTAAACCCTGTTTTGCTCATCCCTAGCAGGGCAAGTACATGAGGGGCATATCGTGTAAGATGCTGGGAAAAAAGCAAGCCTGATCAACCTCATTCCTCGATAAAAATAACACTGAACACCTCAGGAGAAGAGGACAAACATCCAGCCTCAAAGTTTCATTCTGCCTGTGTTGCCCTCCAAGTCCTTAAGCAGCCAGAGAGGGGCTGCACTTTGTTGATGACCGAACGGAAGGCTGAGGTTACCTCCAACATGCCAGAAGGATTTTTAAACACCTTGGACTTACAAACGCTCTATGGAATTACAAACAAGAGAGTCTCTGGTTACAAAGGGGTGGCATTAGTCCTGGGAAAACAGACTCTCCTCCAGGACATCGCTCGGAGGATCGTATAACCAGCTTCCGAAGAGAGAGCCTGAAACACCAGCAGCGACTGCAGCAGCTTTCCTCCTTGCCAAGAGCAAGGGCGGCAGGGGAGACCGGGGGACAAACAGAACTTACACAGCACCATCCCGGTGTGTCTGCCTTGCTACTGATACCGAAATGAGGCAGTTTAACGCTGTTGTAGGGCAGGTATCGCCCGTTATCCTGTTTTTAAGTGCAGCTCAGGGGAAGTTTGCGTTAGCTTACGAGTGTGGCTGATGAGGGAATTGATGTCAGGCTTCTGTAAGAAATGTGCCTTGTAACAGCCCAGCGGGTCGATGAAGTAACTGAAACAATACAAAACCCCTGTAAAACACATTAAATGGATTAAGAATTGGCTAACTTCAGGTCTCAAATATAATTATAACCAGAGAAATTTACTTTGAGTGGGTGTGTTTGGAGGGATCCCACAGGGACTGGTTCTTGGCTCTAAGCTATTGCATTTTATCAACAACATAGAAAAAAAAAACCCTTTAAATCATTATCAACAGATTTTTCAGATGAGGAAGGCTGGGAAATGGTAAAAGGAAGGAGTCAGGTCACGGATACAAGCGGGTAATTGGTAAGCAAGGTAAGCAAGTACAACCAAGTTAAGTCACAAGATCGG
Source organism: Buceros rhinoceros silvestris (assembly GCF_000710305.1). Lineage (NCBI taxonomy): Eukaryota > Metazoa > Chordata > Aves > Bucerotiformes > Bucerotidae > Buceros > Buceros rhinoceros. The sequence goes on along the minus strand of NW_010388016.1, from coordinate 16,892 downwards.
AGGAAGATGTTTGCCTGCTGGGGGCTGCAGCGGTTCCACACTGGAAAGCCATGACAAAAAACGGGTTGCAAGTCATAGTGAGTAATCAACTGTCCATGAACTGACCCGGTCTGCATACGTAAAAGCAGAGGAAATCCAGGGAGAAGAGGATTATGTTGTCTGAGTATTCCCCCTCTCCCGAAACTCCTGCCAACGTATTGTGCCCTCTTCTTGTGGCCGCAAAGCAAGAGGGAGGTTGAAAAGCTGGAGACAATTCAAGCAAAAGACACAAGAATGCGCACAAGTCTGAAGACTTGCAGGGAGGGACTTAAGGAGCTTAGTCTGTTCCGCTAGTCAAGAGAAAGATACGGGGTGGCGGACAACCAAGATCCAAGAACCTCCAGGGAGAAATCCACTATCAGAAATTGTCTTCAGTCTAGCCAACCGAAATGTCCCAAGCCACCAGACTTGGTCCCGGTTCCCATTCCAGGTGCGTGCCTTGGCCATGTGCCGCCACCATCGGTGGGGAACACGCCAACCTTTCTCTCAAAAGAGAAATCCAGGTGCCTGGTCCAACCAAGAGCTATGCTGTGCTCTGCCCGGTTCTCCTACCTAGTCAAGCCGGGAGCCTGTCATGCACCAGTTTTTGAGTGCGAATGTGGCCAGAGAATTTGGGTCCAAGATCCTCCAGCTCTGTTTTCATTCTGTGGTTTTTGTCTCTGTTCTGATCCCGGTGCCAAGGAAATGCTGCATTATTTGAAAGATTTGAATCTGGGGGCATAGCCTGTCTCAGAAGAAGCACTTTCAAAGCTCTCATCTAATCTCCCAAGAGAGAAACTAAACAAAGAGACAAACAGAGCAGGCTCAAGCAAGAAGACTGCGGTGCCTTCCCCCACCCCGCCCCAAGTGGAGCATTATGCATTGACCAGTCTGAGCAGGAGCAAAATGGAAAGGCTGGAGAGCAGCAACAATTTGGAATGCTGTAAATGCTGTATATGAGAAAGGTATTAAAAATAGCCGTTCTTTACTGGGCCCATATCGCAGCAGCATTGATTTCCACCGTCCTACCTGCCCCGTCTGGAGACCTCTCATCCCATCACTTCAAAGGCCAGGAGCCAAACACGACAGTTACACAAAGGTCAGAAGGGGGTGGCTGCCATCAGACGGACTCCATCTGGCTGCAGATACTGCCCTGAGTGCGGTCCCTCCCTTTTCGTGTGTGGGGGTTTTCTTCTGCGGCTCTACTGGGAGATGGCTGGAAGCACAAAGAGGGGAAAAATAACCGGTGAATGCGTAACGGGAACAATTTGTTCTTGGATTTAGAGCTGTCCACGGACAATACGTGAGCCAGTGTTTTTGAGTAAAATGTTTGACTAATGATCCCTACGAGGAGTAGGGAATAATTAATGCCTGGAAGTGAAGTACAGGGATATCGGGAAGTTGGAAGTGGGTGTAAGAGAACGGGATCATGGCAGTATTTGAGAAGAGCCCACACCGCTGGAGGCAGCTTTTCATGGTGGAACAAGCTGTGAAGAGAGTACGTGGTGAAGAACAAGCTGGATGCTTTAGCACAATTTAAAGTGTCTTTAGCACATTGTAAGGCTGTGTTAAAAACACCGTTCCTGTACCCTGCGAGCAATCACAATGCTAGCTGCACATTTTTAATTGCAGCAGATTATTGACTGGAACAAGTTTTACAAAACATTGCTGAGGCTGAGGCCATTATACTTAAGAATAATTGCATGGAGTACTTAAATACTCAAACACCGGTTAATAAACCGGTATTGTCCTGTATTAAGTTCTCAGCAAATTGTTGCAGCTGCTGGTTGAACTTTGTGTTTGCTGTAAAGGCCTCTTTCTCATAGCACTTCTAAAATCTTATGTGCAAGTGCAAGTGCAACATATAATTTGTCGCCCTTTTAGTTAATCGCCCACCCAGCGGAGTTCTACAGAACCGCCGAATTCCAAACGGGCGGAATCGGGGTTGGTTGTTTAGCTCCCCTTCAGTGGGAGCTAAGCTTGCTGCTGCTCAGCCTGCAGCCGAAATGGATTCCTCGCCACACCAGTGAGACAAGAAGTGCATTCATTTAACAGCACGTTAAGCTGCGCCTGCATTTTAGCCCCTTTGCAATGCGGTTGCTATGGCGTTTGTGGGTGGTGGTGAAGACGACAGGAGACTCTCAACCTAAATGCCAAACCACGCTCTAATATACGTCCTACTGACCTGCTATTAATTCGGTGGCTGCTCTTTTGTCATAAAAAAACCCATCAGCTCAACTTTCACTTCAAGAATGGATGTGAAATTCAAACCAGCAGTGGCTACAAGAGTGTAAATCACGACAGAAACTTTGAAGGTTGGGGTTGTGTGTTGCCATGGCTTTCTGAAACCGTAGAAGGATTATAAGGAAATGGGAATAAGCTGACAGTTACACTAAAAATTGGGGCTGTGCACCTGCCCGTGGACTTAGTTCCAGCAATTTCATCTTGCCATAAAATGCAATGATTGTCAGCAACGCATATTAACTTAAATATGAGATTCTAATTCCCTGCGAGTTTTTTCTAGGTGGATGTGAAACCTGTAGCAGAGCTGGGTGTTTCTTTAGTCTCATGCTCTTTATTTTAAAAAAATTCAGAAGTTTGTTTTCCTTAACCTTGAGAAGAATCAAATAATGAAAAACCTCTTTCGTGGTCCTTTCCCTTGGACTGTGCTTATCTCTTTGTGCCAGGGTCTGGGGCTTCTTTCTCAGCTGCATGGAAGCCGTTCTCCATCCACGTGTCCTGCACATGCCGTCGTTTGGGCAGGGACAGACAGCTGCTTTGTGCAATTGCCTGTGTCTTTAACAAAGATTACTGGCTGCTCATGGTTATATTAAGTCCGACATGGCTCTGAGACAGTCTTGTCAAATCAAACATCACTATATAGGAAGCAGAAGGTATGGGTTTGTGTTTTCTGCTCCAGATCAGCAACGCCGTGAGCGCCCTGTCTGGACCACACCAGTGGCTAGTGGCTTCTTGCTCGTAGGAAGGCGACACCCTTCCTGCAGGCACGCATTTCTGAAAAGGCTCTGGAGGCTGGGTATCAGCGTGCATGTAGAGCAGGCTGGCACCGGACTCCTCCCCGGAGAGCAGCCGGCCTTAAACCTGAGCCTCTCCGGTGGCTGTGACAGGCTGTGGTGTGGTGGGAAAGGTGGCGGTTAAGGCATCGCCTGCTGCTTGCATTGGCAAGTAAAATACCGCCAGAAATAAGTTCAGCAGAGGATGTGAAACCGGCTTGTAGGTGCCAGGGCTTGTCCTCTTGTCTTTCCCTGCATTGTTTTCCGCCCTGCAGGTCCTGACCAAGGTCACAGCTGGCGATATGCCCATTTCCGTCAGCCCCCAACCGTAGTGTGAGCCTGAGCAGAGAATACTGGGGCCGTTCACGGCGAGCACACAGGCTCTCTGCACAGAGGCAGCCCGAGTTTCGCTCATTCTGTATAAGCTCATCTGGCAGGAGCATTAACCTGCAGTCCAATACAATTACGTACTATATGCTCTTAAATTTTTCATTAGTTACATGCACTCGAGAGCAAACGGTGTCTTTTTTCCCTGATATACACATACAACTCCTCTCAGCATTAATGGGATTTACGTGGGTTTATCAAGTGGTAACGAAAGCCCAAGCATCAGCTCTGCTAACACTTATGCTGTAATTTCCTGCTCTCTCAACACACAGGGAGTGTAACCGTGCGCGATTAAGTACAACCTAACAAGGAGAAAAAACATTTAAGGTTAATGCTCGGCTTTACCCACGTCATTGTGGGAAACCTGTTAGGTGCGCGGGTGTTTTTGAGGTGTCACAACAAATCACACAGAATGAAGCAAATCAAAGGGAGAACTGATTTAAAAGTCATGGATGGTTCTGAAAAAGGGCACATCTGTACTTTGAAATATCTGGGTGAGCAGGAGCCTTCGTAGGAGTCTGTGTGTTGGCGGCTGCAGCAGCAGCAGAACGGGAGGGTCCATGCAGCACCTTGCTCTTGCTCCGAGGGGAATACACGAAGGAGGTAACACCAGCTGAGCTGATTTAATCTATTCTTATGTGCCTCCAGACTCCCGTCAGGCAGGCGAGAACCAACAAGTCCTTCAGCACCACCTTGGCATTCCATGGGGCCGGAAACAAGTCCCAAAGGGTGGGACTCACCTCTCCCAGCTTCAGCTGTCTGCAGCATAGGTGCCTCCCATAGCCTTCTCATCCCTGAAGTGCCTACATTACGCCCCCAAATCCTAAGGAATAACACGAGCACACCTGGAGTTCGATGCCAGCAGATCCACCCGGACTGTGCGTGAATGGCCATGGCTTCTCCATGACTTCCAGCTACAAAGCTGTGGTCTGTCTCTTCCCCTGGGAGTGCCCTGGTCTCTGACGATGAGAAGAAACCACCACAGATGGGTGTGCACAAGGCTCGTCTCACCCCTGCTCCATCCAGGCAGCTTTGGGGTACAAAAGGGCTATATTATGAACTGGATTACTGAGTCACAGACATTTCTGTAGTTGCTCAAAACAAACTATTTTAAAACCTCTTCATAATGCCGATATTTTTTAATGCTTTGAGGGATGTATTTGGCAAAGAACTTCCTTTCTGTGAAGGCTTCTCGTGCCACGTGCAGAAACACACGGCCTGGATACATTTTATATGCAGTTTCAGTGCAGAGTCTCAATATTGCCCTGCCATTGGCCATTCCTTAAGTGCCAAAGAGAAAATCAGATTAGCAATAACACCGTGCAGATCCGTTTATTGGAAAAATCTGAAAGCAAACCCTCTGCAGAAGGGGACTGCTCCAGGCTGACCTTCTGTCGGACAGATGCTGAAAACTGATCTCCCCAGAACCTACAGCCGGGGTGAGGAGCATTTATTGTGCCACTGTAACACGGCTTGACGGAGTAGCCACACAACTTGCTGCCTTTTGTCTAGCGACCGAAATAAAATAGGAGAGAGGGTTGTTGTTTTATAAAACTTTCATGTTGGAAAACTCGCCTGTTTGAAGGGGAATGTCGCGCGGGCAGATACAGCCAGAGGCATCCCACACACATACCAGCACAGACACAGGGAGCCGTACACAATATGCAAACACCCTGAAAGCCCAAATAAATATCTTGAAAATCAGTCGTGCTCCAGGGGAAACAAGGGGCCTGCCCACACACGGAATTAAAAAGTTAATTAGTGTTTAAATAGTTCCTTGCAAGCTCTGGCACTCTTACTGCTTCAGTGGGTATAAAACTAGCGAGAGCGAGGGTCTACAGGGGAGAGGAATTACTCTGTTCTTCAGTATGCTAAGATAAACGATAAACAAAGATCATGCAGGTAAACTGTGCATGTTTCTTATTACAGCTGGAATATGGCATGATCGGGAACCGAGAGAAATACCTTTTTTAAAAGCATATTCATTTTGACCCAGCCGTGACCTTTTAACATGTTCAGGTCCCTGCAGGGGAGATGAAGCTACTTGTGGTCTTCTGTAAGAAAGGATGAAATAAAAATGCACTTTGAGATCACATAAAATCGAGGATCAGCCTTGGGGAAATAGTGTTTTCATCCTCTTAAGTATTTCGCCAGACTCGATGATCTGTTCTTTTTGATACTTTCCCCTGTATGACCTCAAGGTGGGACAGGGTTTGTTGGGTCTGCCAAGAAGACTCATCTGTCACCTATAGGTAGAGAAGAATGGGGTGTCTCGACTAGAGCTGGCGGTGGCGAGACGAGATCCTGCTTACCCATCCCTCTAGTCATCTTTATCTTTACCCGTCAGGGTGGAAGCTCTGGCTTTGTTTTGTTATCTCCTTTGAGTGCCACCAGCAGAGAGCTAACGCAGCGCTGGGGCAATCAAAGACATCTACAGCACCTCCGGAAGTTTTCACTCTCCCTTTACTCTTACTGTACAACCCCAATGGGAATAGATGGAGAGAGGAAAAGAGTACAGATTCATACTTCACTCCGCACACCTCAGGCTTTTGGATTGTCCTTTTTTGAGACTAGACTAGACTAGACTAGACTATTTCAGTTGGAAAGGTCCTACAACGATCATCTAGTCCACCTCACCATCTAACCAGCTAGTCCATCTAACCAGCTAGTCCATCTAACCACTTCAGGGCTGCCCAAAAGTTAAAGCACATATTAAGGGCATCGCCCAAGGCTTTTTAACTCCTTGGTTTTTAATTTACCTATAAAGCAGTTTGCAGGTTGCCTCTAACGGCACCGCAGTTTCACTGCAGGGTTGACGCTATACATCTCTCTTTTCAGACCTCTGGGGACTTAGTTATAAGCTCCCAGGCACGAGTAGCCCCTCAGAACGGAACCGTGCTTGAATACTACATTTAAAGAAAGCGTGAGTGCTGGCAGGTTTCTCGGGCTGAATCACTCCCGGATCAGAATATGCGCTCACCAAGCTAGGAGTCCAGCAGATAGTTTAACATAGGACCAAAGCTTTGCAGAAACAGGAATCAAGGATGGAGAGGAGAACCATCACTGCTTTAGCGCTTACCGACTGATGCCCGCACTACAGTGACAGACTAACATTTCACAGTTCCTCCTCTGAATGGGTGACAAACGGTTTGGGTTTACGCATGATTCTTTGTCTAGAGAAGTTCATTGGTACCAACGAAGGGAAGACGAACGTTCCCCAAGCCCAGCTGCAGCAGGGCAGCTGGCTGCCATCAGGACGTATTCAACTCACCTCTCAAAGTTCTCTTCTAGCTTTGCCGCCGACTCATTTTCCAGGCCTTGAGCGGGATGTTTTATCTGTTGAGGCACCACCAGGTGCACCTGCAGGTGGCAACCCTCCGTACCTGTCAGAGACCGCTATCAGTCTAGCTGAACCTGTGCCGACGACATGCTTTGAGCTCTTCAGGTGAAACATCACAGAAGTGCAGGTATTATTGAAACACGCAGGTAGAAGCTGTGAATAAACCGTCTTTCTGGAAACGACTCTCATGGCCTCGAGTGCCTGTATGCAGTATTTGTCCTCCGTGCATTCTGGACACAAAGGTCTGAATGTGTTTTTTCTTTTAAACATGATGAGGTGGATCAGCAATGAGAATACTCCTTTATTTTACCAGAAACTGCTGCTTCTAGTTGACTCTGAATAAGAGGAAAAGTGAATAATTGGAAGTAAATCTCTTTTTTCCCTCCTTCTGGCTTCTGCAACTGAGTTACATGCTTGAGTGCATTTGTCTTACAACTTTTAATTATATTTAAGAAAACTGTGTAATGCTTGAGAACCCGAACATATTTTTTAAGCCAGACAAGCTCCACAGTCCAGTTCCCAGCCCAGCCCCGTAAGCATCGTTACTGATACGGTTGCAGTAGCACGGGGCTGGAATGAAATGCAAGGAATGAGAACAATTGGAGTATTGCTGTTGAGGTCTCAGTGTCTCAAAACCCCGGCCCGAAGGACTCTCTCATCAGGAAAACTGCAGGCCTGAGAATGCTAAGAGTGCTAAAGGTGTCCGCCACAGCGAGTGACCCCCAGCCCCTACGCAAGGAAGTGCCAAACTGTGATGTGCTTTGTCCTCCCCCGCCCCGGCGCTGGAAGTGATCAAGGTCAGGTTGGAGAAAGCTTTGAGCAACCTGATCTAGAGAAAAATAGAAACACAGAATCACAGAAAAATTTGGGTGGGAAGAGGCCTCTAAAGCTCACCTAGTCCAGCCCCCTGCAGGGAGCAGGGACATCTGCAGCTAGATCAGGGTGCTCAGAGCCCCATCCAACCTGACCTGGAATGTTTTCGGGGATGGGGCTGCTCCCACCTCTCTGGGCAACCTGGGCCAGTGTTTCACCACCCTCGTGGTAAAAAATTTCTTCCTTACATCTAGCCTAAATCTCCCTCTTTTAGTTTAAAACCCTCACCCCTTGTGCTGTCCCAATAGGCCCTGCTGAAAATAATTGTCCCCATCTTTCTTAGAGGCCCCTTTCAGCACCGAAAGGCCACACTAAGGTCTCCGCGGAGCCTTCTCCTCTCCAGGCTGGGCAGCCCCAGCTCTCTCAGCCTGTCCTCACAGCAGAGGGGCTCCAGCCCTCTGACTGTTCCTCTGTCCCTCCTCCGGACCCACTCCAACAGGTCCATGTCTGTCTTGTGCTGGGGACCCCCGAGCACTGCAGGTGAGGTCTCCCAGCCCGCTGACTGTTCCTCTGTCCCTCCTCCGGACCCACTCCAACAGGTCCATGTCTGTCTTGTGCTGGGGACCCCCGAGCACTGCAGGTGAGGTCTCACCAAAGCCGAGCTGAGGAGCAGAGCCCCCTCCCTCGACCTGCTGCCCCACTCTTTTGATGCAGCCCAGGATATGGTTGGCTTTCTGATGTCCCTGCCCATGGCAGAAGGATCGGACTGGATGATCTTAAAAGGCCCCGTCTAACCCAAACCTTTCTATGAGTCCATGATCCTATGATTCCATGATTCCATGATGTGAAGGTTTTCAGGGCTAACTCCTCTCTAGAGCAGACCGATACATCTACCCAGGGTTCTTGGGGCTCCTCCCTGTCGCCATAAGGCCTAACTGAATTTTTTTGACTCTGGAATTCTCACTTCTGGAACATGATCAAGATTATCAAAGCCTACAAGTGGGCTGGTGCTGTCGGAAGGGTGGGAGAGGTATAGGTGCCAAGTAGCCCAGATGCTAACAGCTGGAATAAAGGCTACAAACAGCGTGCGTCTCTTTTTGCCTACCCAGGCACTTCAACTGGTGGCTCTGCAGCTGCTTCCAAGTTTCTGAGCTGGTCACTAGAATAACCCGATGTCCTCAAGGAGGTTTTCCTTTTCCTTACTAAATCATAACAATGACAAAATATATGAATATTCCCAAAATATCATATGTTTCCCAGGATATTTACTTGTGATCTCAATGTGAACCTCAGGAGAACAATATTCTTCACAGATATTAAGGTTTTCCTTGGCACCTAGTTAGAAGCGATGGACTTTATTCCTATTCTTGACATCAACATCTCTGAGTTTCTGCTTTCAGACAGTTTGCAGTGCTCCTCTCCTTACAGCAAAGGGAACCAGTATGTGCTTCCACAGACGAGAATTTGCCTTTTAAGTATGAAATCTCTCAAGTGTCTTAACGGTCTTTTATAACATAGGTATTACACTTTTTAAATGTATTTATTACTTATTTTTATTACACCGTGGTTACATTGACCTGATTTAAATCATAGTGACAGACAGCGTTGGGATAACTATCAGGAGCATGAAAAATCTCTGCACTTGTTGCACCTGCTTGGTAAACAAACAGAGCTGCTCAGACCTTAACTATCTTAACGAGAGCAGATCTAAAAAGACAAGTCTGATGCAGGAGCTGATCTAGCAACATCAAAACAAAACAGAAAGGAAATCTCTGCTTCTCCAACAGACATAACCCCAATCCTTTGCTGAAACTGTAGGAGGTTTTTCTCTAAGATACAGATAAGAGGGTTGGAAAAACAATAACTGCATGAAGACAGAGAAAATCCCCTGGCTTAGGCACGTTGTCTTCAATGTTCAGCCTCAACCTCTTTCCCGAAACTCTCCAGGCTGGAACTCCCGATCCCTTCCCATGGCTATCAGATTACTGCGCCTGTTTTACAGACGAGGACTGCAGGCATCCCAACACTTAACGACATTAAACCCCACACGAAGTTCACAGCAAAAAAAAAAAAGACCCAACGCTGCACTAGTTCTTTTCAACTTGTGGACTCTTGCACAGCGCAACATCCTGTATGTGCGTTACGGTAAGTAATACTCCAACAAAAGTTAACACGGTGAGGTGCAAAAAAGATGTTTATAAATAAATAATAAGAAATAATCCACACCTGCTTCAGGAAGCTCCTTCCCTTCCCGCTTACCAAAGCAGCCAGGTAACTTTCTGCAGAGGCAAATAGCCCTAAGAAAGAAATGTTTGACTCCTTTAGGAAGAGACATCCATGACGCGGTACGCTCGTCTCTCGCTGTTCCTGAAGCAGCAATAATTCTGTTATAAAGCTCCATGGTCACACTTCCGTAACGACCAATAAAACTAAAGCTAATGCAGTTTTTCCCTTTTGGGGGGAGAGTAACATTTTCGAGGGGAAATTCGGATTTCTAGATACCTCAGCTGCTGTCGACTGACTTCTCTAGGGCCCGTGGTGGGTTTGCTGCGGGAGTGTTAGATTGCCACGGAGAACAACAGTCTTTGGACACACTGAAGTGCACCTGGCCACCAGCTTCCTGTTACAGTGATCGTTTTCAGAATAAAGGAAACCAAGAGAAATATTTGTTCTCAGCGCTTGCTCCATCAGGGCGAAATGGCGAACGGCATGAAGATATGTAAGGATGCAATTGCCACGGAAGGTGGTCTGTCCTTCAGAGGTCATTGTAAAGTGTGAGCTTACTCCTACATGTGCCACAACCTGCTCACTTAGACCCTCAAAGCAAAACGCACTGATTTAAGTCAAACCACAGGTCTTCTCTCTTACTCGGATTTTTTTTTGGTGTGCAATGTTCTTCCTACAAAGTAGAGGTGTTCAGGTAGTCAGATACAAAGGCACTTCACAGAACACCTTGTAAGGACGCGGAGTTTTTGTGCCCGTACTGAGAGAACCAGCAGGCAGAACCGTGTGTGTAACACGGACACGACGACGATACAGCAGCCCTCTCTTTTCCTGTACCGCGAATGCCCACACGCCACTGCACGTCAGCCCGTGTGCTGCAGGGATCGGGAACACACATCCACCAGTTCGACCGCCCTGCAGAGACAGTGTTTTCCACTGTCTTCTAAACGTATCTGCACTGATAACTAGCTCCATATTTTATCCATTGCAGAGGCTCTCTTCAAGAACTTTGTGCAAGAGCAATATTCTTTCTCTGCACAATCCTAAACAAGAATAAATGATCAATTTTTGATTAGGCAACTGAAGAGCAAGGACCTGAACGCAAGAAAACAACAATTCTCTTTTATTCCGTTTTTATTCCAGCTTTCAGAGCAGCACAGGATGAACAATTAGAGGAATGCCAGAAGCCTTCTACCTCCTGGCTGGCTTAAATTCATGAGATCACTCATTCAGTGGTTCCCAAGTAATGACTTCATGTAGACTGCAGGGACTCTCTACACAGCCATCGTAAAATGAACTCACACAAGACAGCAGTATCGTGATGATAACTTAAAGTAACTCTTTTTACCCAGAGCAAAATGTAACGCAGGAGGATTGCCTGTGAAACAGGATAAGGAGGAGTCACCCCACCCCAGCAGAAAGTGCTGGAATGTGTCCCCTGCACCATGTCCCACAGCGCAACACACCTACCAAAGCCAACGACACCTGGCCCAAGGGAGCGATCAGACTATCCCCCACTCTTTTGTTACAGAGGAGGGAGAGTAAATTTCTCGGCCACAACTTTAGGGAAGATGAGTAGAACTCTATAACTCAGAGGAAAGGTATATGGAACAAGTACTAGTCCTGTATCCCACTCCTAAAATCTAAATCAAAGTAGTATCAAAGTCTTCATGATTCTGGGACAGATTCCAAGATGACTGGTCAGGTTGTCTCATCAGAACTCCTTCCACCCAGAACTCAAAATTAGGTTGGTAACAGATTTGTAGATACTACAGCTGAATAAACAAAGACAGGAAAATAAAGAAAACATTACAAGACTGAACACTGACATACAACTGAAATCACTCACTGGTGATTTGGTTGCGGTTTTGTTCTGTTTTGTTTTGTTTCCTCCTGGAAATCATGAGACTGGTCAGCAAGGACCATCAGCACCATATAGTCTTCCTACTTCTTGTATTTCATTCCGTGTTTGAAAATAAATCTACAGAAGATTATTCTCTGATGTCTAAAATGCCATTTAAGGCCGACAAAAGGATTGCAAAAAGGGGATTTTTAACCATTTGCTCAGATGTTGAAAAAACACATGAAAGAAAAAAAAGACGAGTTTTCCCAAACGTGGTCACTAACCTTGTAGACAATAGGTGCTCAGAACATCAGTTCGTCTTGTCATAAATGGATAAAGCTTAACACAGTCTTAAAACTAAATCAAGAAGTTAAAATATTCCTCACGGATCATCCCTGCCCTCCTTGCTAGCTGGACTGATGTCCCACGGGCCTGGGGCAGACCAGGAGGGTTAGATCTATACATCCACATCTAACTGCTCTAAGTGTGTTGAAATGTGCGTGAAGAACAAGAACCGCTTTGATCAAAACAGCCGCACACATTTTACACATCAGGGGGCTCTACAGGAACAGCGTAAGCTCACCAAGGCAGCTGAAGGGATTTGGGGAGGGATTTGACAGAGAACAGAGGGATGAGACTGTTGTCACAGTTCCTGCAAGCAGCTGACTTGGTCTGATTAATGACAAAGAACCAGAACTGCGTAAGGACAAAATAAAGAAAAAAATCAGTTTTTTCAATACCTGTTTGACTAAATGAAAATAAAAGGATCGTGGTTTGCTCAGAACTGGAAGAGATGAAAGGCTACATCTTTACTGGGAAAGCCACCAAGTGCACCCCTGGAAGGTGAACACGGCAGCTCCAGCCTTGGCCGTCCTACAAGCCAGCCCCGCTGGTGGCGCGTCCTCCTGAACACCTCTTGAGCCCTGCTGAGAAAAGTGTGCAAGAGCTCAGGGCATTGAAATGGTAGAAAACTGTGGGAGAGAAGTCGAAGAATTCGAGTGTTTCTAAATGTCTGTAAGAACTGCATCCCATTACACTGCTTGGTCTCAAGAGAATGCGGCTTTAAAATACATAGTTCGATTTGGCTCAGTGACAAGTTTGTCTGAGGTTTGGTTGGGAAAAAAAAAAAGACAAAAAAGGTTGATTTCTATCATGGAACTAAAATAAGAAAAGATAAGAATCTCTGAAGGGAAGGACAGCCCTTTAGGACAGGTTATGAATTTTACTCCCCAGGCCATCACACATCTGAGAGTCTCCTGACTCTTGAGCTTTTCTACCAGCAGGACTGGGAATCACCCTCTCCTCTTTCCTTTTAATTTCCATTTCTTACTTAGTCTAGCTAAGCCAGCGTGGGACTTTTCCTTTCTTTCTAGAAAACAAAGCCACCAGTCAGCACAGAGATTTTGGTGATGTTCTAGAAAGGTAAATAAACTTCTGGATCCCATGGCTTCACCTGGGCTCCACGCTGAAAGGCCGGGTGAGGTGGTCTGCGTTACCTTTAGGGTAGCAACGCTGCAAACACACGCCAGAAAATGAAGCAGCCGTACTGGGAGTGTTCCCTTGCTGCCACGTTTGGTTTTGGCCAGTTATAGCCAGAAAAAAATGGTGGCGGTTTTGTTTTGTTTTGTTTCCCCCTGGGAAATCTAGGAGGTTATTACCCTGCTTCTAATTAACACATTAACATTTGCTTTGGAGATCTTAGTTAATAACAGCAACTCATCAAGTGGGTCCCCCAGCTGCTAATTAGTTTTTTCCACACCAAATATTCTACCTAAAATTTCCTTCCTGATCCTGTGTAATTTTGCCGATTTGCCTCGGAGCTTCTCTTAAGAATCTCTTTGTGTTTTGCTTTGCTGTTTTTTTTAAAATAAATAAATTAGAAAAACCTCCACTGATGACGTTCCATTCAGCTTCAACTCCAGGCATTGCCCAGAAATGCTGATATAATAGGTCTTGACCTTATCCTTTTCCTTCACCAGCGTCCGAGTACTACTCAGACTCCTTGAGCAGTTGAGGACTTCTTCATCTGAGGTGGATTTAGAAACAGTAATTTTTTTCCTCTTATGATGAAGCATGTTACTGTGTATGTTGTGAAATACTCAACATCTTACCATTTCCTCCTTTCTCCCAAATCCCCCTGTATTTCGTTGTCACGGCTGGAACTCGCCCTGTGGTTCAGAGCCACCTGTCTCTCCTAAGCCTCATCACTCCATTCTTTTAATGAGTATTTTCCATCCTGCAGAAAAGCTGAAGACGCCTGACTGCAGCTGTGCTCCAAAACACCGGAAAGAACGAGTTCTCTTTAGAGAAGTCACCCCCAGCTCCTCCACTTAATAAGAGGAAAGACAATACATGCTCCGCTCTAACGAAGTTTCCAATCTTTTTGTTGGTATCAGCGCAGCACAGGTTTAATAACCACTGGAGTTAAATGAGATAATGGCACGGACTGGACAAATAATACCATTAGTTAAACTGAGTCTTACCTCAACATTAATCATTCCATAATAAATGATAGGGGATAGTCTTTCTTCCACCTACCAACAACCTCTGCGTAGATGGAGCAGGCAAGAAAATCACTTTTCTGCTCAAGTTCTCAAGAATCAGAAAAAAACTGAGAAGCTTTGAAGACAAAGGTACAAGTCAGAACTTACAAAAGTTGAGCCGTGTAAAGATTTCAGCTGATTACCCCAGCTCTCCTGTTGTCGGTTGAGAAGGATAGGGGTAACTGGAGAGCGATGCGTCGTGTTTTCAGTGGGTGGGATGAACGAGCCTCTGGAGGCGCCTCTCTCATAGGCAGTTCTTTTGGAGTTGGAAGGGGAAAAACGTGGCAGCTAGCGACGGGTGGAGATTTAGATCTGGATGCCTCACAGTCCTTACAGAAGCCATGACTACTGTCCTACTTGTGTCTTAGGAGTTTCTGCTGAAGCTATCCTTTTGGTCAACCGTGTAACTTCTCACTGGACATCAGCACAGCTCTGTTCTGCCAGCCGGGACCTTGAATCACCAGCTTTTATGGAACTTCCTCTACACTGGACTAAAAATTGCATTCTGTAATGTGGGAAAGATTTCCCAGCAAGCGTTTTATCGAAACCAGTATGTTGCTGAAGGCTTCTGTTTCTACAAGCATTTCGCTGATAAAAGAAAGCAACAAGAAACAAACAGAAAACTTCTGACCAGGACCTGAAGCAGAGATTTCTCTGGAATTGTACAAACCATCGACGTGATATATTATTTGGGGTTTGCCCTCATCCCGTTAAAAGCAGCAGGAAAGATCCCAAGGACGTCAGACAGCACACTTCCCTTCGCATGAGAAAGTGTAACTATTCAAAGACTGAGCAGGAGTATAAGGATCAGATTTACAGTTCAACCATTGCTCCAGCTTTACTCTGCCTCCTCTGTAAATCACCCACGTATCTCACGATAATTTTTCCACCTGTAGAACGGAGGTCCGTTGATGTTGCCTGCAGAGGATAAAGTTATAACCCCACAGGAACACTAAGTATTTATTAACACAAGGACGTTTGAGGAGGTATCTTAATGAAGACACCTATTAACCCGGTATATAAAGGCAACAGGGTGTCCTACGCATGGCGGAGGGTAGGTATCGCTGCTGCCTCGTACGAGGAGGACAGCCCTGGAGAGCAGCTGCTTGCTTTCAGGCCTGTTCATCCAGCGAACAACGTCAAATACCGTCTCGATGTTCCCGAGGTAAAACTGGGGATATCCACCTTCTTCACCAGCTAGCTCAGAGGCTGGAGCACTCTGACATCTTTGGACGAAGGCTGAGACAAAGGAGAAATGATTAATAATTGGGATCAAATGCTTGGAAGGATCATTTAGTGCAATTCCCTGCTACTGCTAACGACCGTATCATAAAAATTTATGAAGCTCCATTTTCCCTTTCATTTTCTCTCCCCAGTTTTTATACCGCCCCTTCCCTGTATATTAATCAGAAAATGTACTCCTGTTTCACTCATGCATTTCCTCCCAGTGTTACCATCCCAGTCCTCAAGAGCATTCAATTTTTCCCGTCTGTTACTGTGAACATCCCCTTTATTGATGCCTCCCAACTTTCTGTCATCAGTAATTTTAATTAGCACATTCCTACCTTTTCTGGCAAGAGCATCAATAGCGATCGCAAGACCAATAATTATAGAATACCTGAAATCATCCTTCCTTCCTTCCTTCCTTTCTGCAGCACGGTCCAGGTCCAGCTCCAGCAGGAAGGGCAGGGCAGAGTGTGTCTGCTGCCCTGTCTAGCCCACAGGCGGCTGCTGACAGGACTCTCTCCTCCCGCGGCCGAGCGTGTCCAGGGGAGGTGGCCAGGAACACTGCACTGCTGTCCAAAAGAGACTTTCTAGGACTTGTTTTCACATGGGCTCAATGCATTTGTGTCATGTTCAGAGCTTACCTGATGGATCGGCTTCTGTAGAGGCTTAGGGACACTTGAGGTGGGATCCACCCTTAAAACTGTATTTATAATCAAGGCGCCTTCTTGTTGTCTCCCTTGCGTTTCCTTATAGGGCCTGGAAAACTAATGAACAAAGGGAGGTCTAAGAGCGTGACTTGCCTTACCCTGAAGTAAACCACCCACGTTTGATGAGATGAACCGCAGCCCAAAGGCCATTGACCGCGTTGACCAGTTCTCCATCAACCTCGAAGGCAGCCCAGCCCGCAGACAGACCGAAACCAAAGCACAACGCATCCCACCTCCCGTTTGCCGACACACTGGCAACCTCCAGAGCGGGAGGTTCAGGGTCTGCTCGAGCTCAGGCTGCCTGGGGCATGTGGAAGAGCAAAAACTGAGTTCAGCTGCCACTGGAGGTAAGCGATGGATCAACAGGGCCCTTAGAAATGCCTATTTCAGACTCGGGCTGTTCGATATCCACAGGGGCTGACAGGCACACGTATGCCGTGGTTGCATATAAGCAGATGCCCAAGAATTTCCTTGAAAAAGAATATCTCTGTCTGGAAACAAGAGAACAATTGTGCCGACCGGTGCCACCCTGGGAACGAAACGAGCCAGAGCTCCCAGAAAAGGCCGCAGAATGAGCTTCTCTGAGGCGTTTTCCCCCCGCCGAGCAGCTGGGCAGCCCAGTGACAGCAGGACAGGGCGACGCCGAGGACGAGGGGTGAAACTCCCGCTCCTGCCGAGCGCCCCCCGCTTCTTCCCCCGGCCCGTCAGGACTGCGCTGCCTCCAGGAAGGCGGGAGGGAAGAGCCCTTGCGGCCGCCGGCAGGCCGGGACGGGCTCC
>NW_010388015.1:6595-6822 GCF_000710305.1 Buceros rhinoceros silvestris | reverse complement strand
CAGGCCCTGGCAATCGTTAACCACTCCGGCCTCATCAGCAGTCTGCTCACGCGCTCAGCCCGCCGGGGTCGGGCACCAGGATGGCAGGCAACCACCAGCAGGACCATCCATCCATCCATCCCACAGCAAGCGCCCTCCAGGACCCCTCTCTCCCACCCCGCCGCTGCCCAGCGGTTCCTGCCCTCCGCCCTGCCCGAACACGGTGGGGGCGCGTGGTGCGGCAGGAC
>NW_010388015.1:5976-6257 GCF_000710305.1 Buceros rhinoceros silvestris | reverse complement strand
AGGGGTTGTCCCTCACAATGTCCCACTTGTCCCCCCCCAGATTGCCTTCCTGGGGTCTCAGAGCTGCCACCCCCTGTTTGCAAGGAGGGACAGATGCGTCGCCACTGGACAAAAGACAGGGAAGGGGAGGGGGGGACGGTGGCCTCCAGCCCTCCACTCGGCAAGCGACAGCTTAGAAAAAACCCCCCTTTATTCACCCATTTTCTGCAGAAGGCACTTAAATAGCCGCAAGTTCAGCCGAGTGGAAAGGCACGGGTCTGCCACCGTGGCACCGGCTCCTC
>NW_010388015.1:0-5698 GCF_000710305.1 Buceros rhinoceros silvestris | reverse complement strand
ACAACACTGGTGTCACTGGTCTGGGCAGGGACCTCCTGGTCTCTGCAGGATGTCACAGCTCATCCTTCCCCACTGCGACAGCAGCTGGTGGCTCCTGCTCCGGCTCCATCTCCTGCAGCAAATCCCCCCCCTCTTCTACGCTGAAAAGCATCTTCACCAGGTCATCCGCCTGCACGCGCTCCTGCGGGGTGGACCCCGGGGGGTGAGCATGGCCACTGTTCCCCCCAAAAAACCCACCCGCTTCCAGGGAGGGAGCCTACCCGCTCGCTGTGTCGAGGGTCCAGGGTGAACCAGAGTGCGATGGCGCAGCGCTGGCCCTTGGTCACGGCTTTCACTCCGTGGGGGTTCTCTGAGCCGGAGGAGAAGCCCACAGCACGACCGCACTGCGGCCGAACCTGTGCCTGCGATGGGTGGGAGACCCTGGGCAGGACGGACCGGTTCCCACCCCCGGCTTCACCCCGGCAGTGGCTCAGGGGATGGGGCAAGCAGGCAGAAGCTGGGTGTGGGGCTGCACATGGTTCCTCGGGGAGCTGAGCTACTTACGGTCTCAGTCTTGGCATCCAGCTTGGTGAAATAGAAATCTCCTCCTTCAAAGTCCCCGTTGAGGTAGAGGATGGCACTAAAGGAAGCAGAGGACAAGCGGTGGTGACAACGATCACCGCAGCTCCAGCAGGCAGGTGAGTCTGGAGCTCCCACAACAGCAGAGCAAGAGCCAGAGGCAGGAGAGCCCGGTTTAGGTTGTCCTCTCACCCTGCTCCTCCCTATCCAGGTGCCACCAGGCCCTGGTGCCCTCAGGTGGTGAAGCTCTGGCTGACGGACACCACCGATACCTGTAATCCCGGAAGGTGTAGGCTGGAGGTTCCTTCACACACACCAAGGCTTCCGCGTTGAGGATGCAGTTGTCCACGTGCACCTCATGACTGTTGTCACTCCGGCCTTCTTGCTTCTCTAGGGTGGAATGAGACCTGGCTGTGAGGACCCCTTTGGTCCCTGCAGGACCAGGGTCTGTTCCCAAGAGTTATGTGCTCGGAGGCAACAAGAAAGTCACCTGTAGCTTAAAGCCCTTCCACTCGGTGGAATGTGGACCACGAGGTCATTCAGGTGGCACAAGCCTCTGCTGACTTGTCTCATGGCTTCTCCATGACCCTCCAGACACAGCCTCTCCCAGCACCCAATCCCAAATGCCTCTGGGTGCTGAAATCCAGCACAGCATGAAGCCACCTGCCCCACTGGAGGCAACCAACTGAGCTGCTCCTCTTCCCAAACCGGACTTGGGCTTAAGCTCCCCACACCTCCCTCGTGGGGAAAGGAGCAGGGGAGGGAGCAGCAAGGAGGTCTCCAAGACAAGGTCCAAGACCAGCCCACCCTAGCTGTTAGAGGGGACTCCTGACAGGACAAGAGGCTGCAGGAGACTTGCTTCTCCTCGGGTTGTGCTCCTCCGAGGCCGTGCTCACCGGCGATGGCCGTGCGGCACACCAGGTGGGAGTAGGAGAAGTGCAGCGGGACCTCCAGGCGGAAGTAGGACTCCATCATGTGCCGCACCTTCTCGGTCACGTTGTAGTAGAGGTAGGCGCTCTGCAGGGGCACCTTGCCCTCCTGGCCCAGCTGCGGGGGATGGAGAGGCCACAGGTTCAGCCCCAGGGAGGTTGGGCAGGCACGGGCAGCTGCCTGCCTTCGAACCCCCCCACCTCGGCTCCACAGCATGTTCCTCCCCACAGCCACCCTCACCTTGAGGGCCTTGAGGACGGTCACGCCATAGAAGGTCTCGCTGGGGCTATGGGGAGATGTCTTCCCACGGTAGCCGTCCCCGGCCAAGGCAGCTGCCTGCAAAACCCATCTGGTTACTGGTCTGACTCCTGAAACCTCAGGATGGGACCCTTCAGCACCCCCTGCCCCCTCCCTGCCCGCTCCTCCTGTCCCTGTGCTCACATTGGTGAGTCTCTGCAGCTCCCGGCACTCCTCAGCAGAAAGGACCCCGTCCACCACAACACGCTGGGAGCCGTTCAGGGCCTTGGAGTTCATGGTGACACTGGCTCCTTCATACACCAAGGGACCCCCTGTGGCACAAACGGGATCAGGAGGACACAGGGATGGGTGCCACCAACCCTGGGGTACAGCGCTGGGGCAAGCTGGGGTCCAGCCACCTGCTCGTACCACAACCCACATGGAGGGACCGTGAACTGGCAGCAAGGACATGGAGGTCCCCATCCCACCTCCCCTCCTGGCCCTCCGCACCTTCTCGGATGAACTTGCTCATATCAGCAGACTCCTTGGCCTTATCCTCCACCAGCGTCTCAATCTCCTTCATGAGGTTGCCGATCTCCTCTGAGATGCGTGCTGCTGTCTCCCGCTCCACCCTGCGCATGTGGCAGCCATCAGCTCCCTGCCCCACTGTCCCCATGTCAGGAACAAGGGGCACCAGGACAAGGACAGGACAAGTTGCCTCCAGGGGCCAGTGACAAAGCCCAAGGCTGGAGAGGGTCATCTCAATGCTGAGGTGAGCTTGGAAGGACCCACCCATCACCCCAAGAGCCAGTGGGGAGCAAAGTTCTGCCCTCCAGCAGTATCTCCCAGCCCCAGCGTAAAAAAACAGCTCCCTGGCAGCAGCTCCCTGGCCGTGGCCTTTGGCCCAGACCCCATGACGGAAGGAGGGCACATCCCATCAGTCCCCTTAGGGCGTGGGCTTGGGCATCAGCTTGGCCGAGACTCACTTCTGTTTCTCCTGCAGCCTTTTCGGTATCACCTCTTCGGGTGTCCAGGTGTCCTGCAGCCAGAAGAACAGCGTCAGGAGCTGGGCGAGGATCTGGCTGGGATGCAGACCCCTCACCCCTCGTCCCCTTCCCGTCTGGCCACCACATCCACCCTGGTCCAGCGCCACTCACCGGGTCCACAAAGGGGATGCCAAAGACGTCGTAACTGAAGAAGAGCAGCTCCTTCTCCATCAGGCTTCGCTGGTGGTATGCCCAGATCTCCTGTGGCGAGGGGCAGAGGGACAGGGTGAGGGCACGGCATGAGGGCTCTCAAAAGACCCCGAGTGAGGGCAGGAGGGCACAGGGTTGACATCACTCCTGCGGTCCCTCCACCAGACCCACCCTTTCCTGGTCCCTCTGGTAGCTGGGAAGCAAGTGGCTCTCCCCATGCTGTGTGAACTTGCCTGTCCCATGTGGACGAGCCCCGGGAAGGGGCGGGGGACACAGTGGCACATGCGTGTCCCTCCTGCAGAAAGCTCCCTAGAAGCAGATTCCCCTCCCTGCCTTAGCTGAGGTGGGGCAGAGACCTCCCTCCCTGCCTACCACTGCCCAGGCAGCACCCGAGCACATGGATCCACCTGCTCCAAAGCCAAATCCTCTCCTTTTTGAGCAATTTGACTTCAGTTGTGGCAGTCTGCAGCAGAGGCAGGCTCAGCTCCTCCTAAAATGCCTGTCTGGCTGCCTCTCGCAGACCAGTCCCACACGAGCTGGTTCCTTTGTGGAAGCCATCAAGCCTTCACTTGGCCAAAGACACTTTGCCAGCGATGGTTTCAGTCTCTCGGCTATTTTCCCGTTTGCTGGGTCTTGCATCCCTCCATCCCTCTCCACCTCACCCACAACGGTGGCTGGACCAGAGCAAACCCATCCAGGGCAGATCCCAGAACCTCTGTAAAGGCCCGAATGGCTCATCCCTGCCATCCGCTCGCTCACCTCACGGGGCTGGATGGGTCCCGCCAGGCTCTCCCCCAGGACGGCGGTGTAATAGGCCAAATTCTGGTTCATCACCTCATCGGTCGGGAAGAAGAGCAAATAGGTTTTGGCGCATTCAATGGCTTTTTCGTAATTCCCATCTGCAAAGAGAAACGGGGCTGTTGACGGCGCCTCCAAGAGCATCAGAGATGGAGCAAACATGGATGTGGAGGAGAAACCAGGGAGCATCTGCCTTGTCGGGATACCCTGGAGCAGAGGAAACTGCTGCCGCAGAGGCAAAATGAAGAGCCCAAGGTGTGCTCCTGCCTCCAGAAACCACCCCACCAGAATCCAGGACCACTGCCTAGAAAAAAAACCCTGAAGCCTCTCTCCAGCCAGCAAGACCCACCACTCCCCGGCCAAGCTGCAATTTCTAGCCTCTTATGCACCCCGACCCACTTCCATCCACAGGATCGAAGCCTTTCAACCTTCTTGGCAGTCATTTTTTTCCCCCTCCTTTTGGAGAAATTTGCACAGTTTAGATTTTTTTTATAAGGAGGTGAATAAAAAACAAAATCAAATCGGGTCTATTTGCCTAGGTTGTAACTACTGGTTCTGGAGGGGGAGGGTATCACCATGGTGTGGAGCAAGAGGTGGCCGGCTGGCAGGAGAAACAGAAATGCTGTTATTGCCCTTGGAAAGCGAAGCTGCCCGGGAGTTGAGCACCTAAAGTGACACGGAGGCTTCCAGCAACCAAGCGCAGCAAGACCAGCTCTCCTGTGCCACATTCAGGCTGCAGGAGTGAGGCTGTGTGACTCTCATGGAGAGGGTCTGGCGGAAGGTTCTGGACCAATATCAGTGACGAGTGGGGAACAGGTGGGTGCAGAGCAGCCGGGCGAGGACTGGGAGATCCCGGGAGGCCCCGGTTGAGAAGCTGGGCATGAGCCAGCAACGGGTACTCACAGCCCAGAAAGCCAAGAGTCTCCTGGGCTGCAGCACGAGAAGACGGGCCACCAGGTCCAGGGAGGGGATGGTCCCCCACTCTGCTCCACTCTCATGGATCCCACCCGGAACACTGTGTCCAGCTCTGGGGTCCACAGCACAAGTGCCAGGACCTGTTAGAGTCCGTAGGAGGCCATAAAAATGGTCAGAGGGATGGGACACCTCTGCAAAGGCAAGCAGGGAGAGCTGGGGTTGGTGAGCCTGATGTGTGAAAGCTCCAGGGAGACCTTCTTGCAGCCTTTCCATATATACAGGGGGGCTACAATGAGGATGGAGACAACTTTTTACCAAGGCTTGTACTGACAGGGGAAGGGGTAGCGGCTTTAAGCCGAGACAGGTGGGTTTGGGTTGGCCACGAGGTGGAAATTTTCTGTGATGAGGGTGGTGAGACACTGGCACAGGTTATACAGATGAGCTGGGGAGTCCTGTCATTGGAAGCATTCCAGGTCCGCTTGGACAGGGCTCTGAGCAACCTGCTCCAGCACAAGATGGCCCTTGGGCTGGACTAGACGATTTTTGAAGGTCCCTGCCCATCCCAACCCACTCTGCGAGTGCATGATTCCTGCCCGTGAAGAATGGCGGTGCAGAGCAGCGCGTCCCGTACTGGTGACCCGCAGGGGATGGGGCACCCAGCTGCTTACTGTTGTAGTAGGCAAACTGCAGGTAGTTGAAATGCGAGGGCAGGAAATCCTCCAGCGGCTTCTCGCGGCCGGGCTGCGAGGCCAGCTCCGTGACGCAGCCCTGCTTGCAGCTCAGCACCTGCATGTAGTGATCTGGTGGGGAAAAACCCTGCATCACTGCTGGCGGTCACCCAAGGGCTGCTGGGGGACAGCAGCTCGGGGGTCCCCACTCCCACCCACTGCTCGCAGCGTGGCTGCTGCCAGCTTTACGGCGGCAGGAACCCTCGAGGACGGGGGGTTTCTTCTGTGTGCTCGTTGGTGGGGCTGTGCTGCTCTCTGGACACGCAGTGGCCACCCTCAGCCTGCCACCCTTGTGTCCTGGTCAACCTCTGCTGGCCCCTCTCCTCTTTTTCTATA
>NW_010388014.1:54694-56507 GCF_000710305.1 Buceros rhinoceros silvestris | reverse complement strand
GAGCCGCGGTTCCTCACGTCTCTGTCTTCACTCGCACGGACTGAGTCCCTCGTCTTCCCCACCTCGGGTCATCGGGCAGGAGAAGATAATCTCGGGAGACCGCAAAAAGCGCGAGTGAAGAGCAGCAGGACGTGTTTTTGGCGTGTTTCACTTTGGGATGAAGAAACCGTGGCATGAAAGTTATCTGCCGCGTGTGAAGGAAGGGCTTAATTAAAAAAATCTAAATGACATTTCTAAAAGCAGCGGCTTCCAAGAGCGGTCAAAATAAATGTTTCACTAGAAACGAGGGGCCCTTATTCTTTGAGAACTGTCACTTCTTGTATAGCCTGCAATATGTCTGCCTGCAGGATCTGAGCAACCTTTACTGGTCTCTGGGTGTGGGTGTTCCTCATAGGGGACTGCGAGTACTGCAGGAGGCAGGTGAATGCAGGCTCCGGAGGCTCCGCACAAGGTACAGCACAGGAGCGCCGGGTTTAGACTCAAGACTGTGTCTGTAGGAGACAGTAAGGGGAGCAAACTGCTTCAGTAACTTGGATCTTCCTACAATCCTTTTGTTCCCTCTGTCATCTTTAAAAGTAAGTTGTTGAAGGCCTGTGAATTTGCATCTGAAGCCGGCAGCTGGAACCAGGTCATGTGCAAGTACGGTGATGTAGAACCGAGGTTGCTTCATTTATGCTGATGGAAGGGGACTGGTTGTTGAAATATATTTTGATGACGCTTGTTATTTATCTCTTGACCATGCATAAGAACAACCATTTTTATCCCAGGACTGTGTGTGGCTGTCACTTAGCAACAGGTCTGCGGGGAACTTTGCTGATCTACTGCCTCCCCCATTCCTAAGAGCAAAAGAAATAAACGAGCTAAGGAGCAAGCAAGCAATTAATAAAAGCGGAACCTGGATTCTTAGGCACAACCCAGTGCTGAAGGATTTAGGTGGGAACAAGACAACTACAGTTGCTTTGAAAAATACATTTTAATGCAATTGGGTATGAGATTTTTTTTTTTCAGGTGGTTCCTAGAAAACTGCGTTGTGTTGGGTGGTTTATTGGGAGGAGGAAGGGGTTAAGTGTTCTAAAGAAAGGAATTACACTGTCACTTATTTAGAAACAGCTGCAGGTTATTTTGCTGTGTCAATGTACCTCTCACTCTTCTAGGCCTTCTGGGTTCCTAAAGAGTAACTTTATTTTTGTGGTGTGTAAGCCATACCCTTCTGATGGCCAGTAGAGCCAAATGCTGGCAGTGTAGGTTAAGCCATAACTGATCTAAAACCAAGTAGTATGACTAGAATTTGGCTGGGTGACAGTAATATAGGATAGGTGCTTCAGCCCTGCTTATTTTAAAAATCAGCATTAGCAAAAAGAAAAATCCACCACTGCTGATGTGGTCTTAAAAGAAATCAGCACGTGTAAATTTGTCCTCAGGAGTTGCCTGGTTCTACAGGTAAAATTCCAATACAGTGATGAGCTATGATAACAGATGTTCTCTTGATAAAGGTGATGTAGTCACCTTCTTGAGCAATGGTCAAAATTTCATGCTCCCAGAGAAATTCAGAGGTATTTGTACAACGCTGTCAACCAGGACCAAGGCCTGTTGTCTGTTCTGCATTGAAGGAAGTTCTGCCCCAGCAAGGTATAAATAGGGATAAAGGAGCAGGAATCTGGAACTGATGCCACAAGAGGAAAAAAGAGCCTCCAGAGAGTCTTCCTTGGGAGAGGGAGTGTTGGCCCAGTGGGCAGTGCAGTGAGCACTGGGTTTTGTCAGCTCTTTTGTTTTTCCTAGAAAGAAAAGAAACGTGCGGCGCTTGCTCACTTGT
>NW_010388014.1:48788-54601 GCF_000710305.1 Buceros rhinoceros silvestris | reverse complement strand
AGGGAAAGATACTAGAAACACATCAAGAAGCTGCAGGTCCTTACCCAGACCCGTTCTAAAGAGAGGGTGGACAGGCTTCAGCTCGTGGTCCCTACTCCAGAAGGAGTGACGGTAGAATCACAGCATGAATGGCCTCCTCCCTGGGTTGCATTCTTGCACTCCCTTCCCTCAGCTGTATAGTGTCTATCTTAAATTTCATTTTGCATCTGGATTTTGCTTTGAAAGCTTCCACTAGAATTCTTTATTATGCGTTTGCTTCCTTGCAAAAATGTTTGGGGCAAAGAAGATTTCAAAGTATTCTTTTAAACATTTTTTCTGAACATGAATTCATAAGCATGATGCAGTGATTTAAGGTCCTGTATCAAATTTTGTGCTTCCTACCTAGTACACAAGAAGCTATCATGTACAAATGGGCTTGATTTCGTGCTGGCACTCCCAGCAGTGGTCAGCAAAGACAATTGCATTTACATTTTCCTGACTATTGGTGGCAGGATGCCCGGCTAAAACTCTTGTCACACGCCCAGTACCATTCATAGTGGGGGTCTGTGCATTAGGGGAATGTTTGTTGCGGGTTTTCAGACCCATTGTGGGAAGGAAGGGCTTTTGCCAGCTGAATACAATTGTGCAACAGTATTTTGTTCTGCACACAGATTTTGGGAAAATATTATTCCTCTTCTTCCTCCCATTACGTTATCACTGTGGGTGATTTTAGTCTTCAACAGCAAGTGCACCTATGGGTGTGCCAAGATGCGGGCTGTTCTCTCAGTTTTCCAAGTGAAAATAAATGTATGTGTGGTGCTGCCTCTTCAGATGAGAAATTAAGTAGTAAGGGAAGGGCTGTTTCACAACCAGTTTCGCTCCCCTGTCTCTTTAAGACCACAAAGAGCTGCTGCTTTGATATAGCACTTAAGCTAAAACTTGAAATCACATCAGATCAAATGATATCAGAGTGATTAGCTCTGCTTTTATTACTGTCGTACCTTGAAACCAGTCACAGACTGAGATACGGTTGTGCTAGGCAAGCATTGTTAGAGCCCATTTTACACTGACTCTGTAAGCAGTGCCTCTTATAAACATGCCAGACCAGCTTCTGATGAGCCAAGAACAGAGCAAGTTGGTTGTCAAAGCAAATTCAAATGCACCTTTTCAAAAGGAGTTCAGCGAGCGACTATTATCATAGTACATAAATAGATTTAAGAGAGAATGGCAGCGCTTACACTGTTAATCTTTTGAAACAATGGGAGGAAAATAGCGTTGCAGTTAATCTCTTGCGATACAAAAATGAACTTTCCAGCTTAGTCTTTGCACTGGGAAGAAGGGAAAAATAATTACCGAATCTTAGTATTTATCCCATTGTAGGTTAAATGGATTCCACTCTTGGTCTTCTGGATTCCATTATGCTTAGTGATGTGATCATGTAGATCTAAATTTAATCATCTGTTTGCCAGTGCAGTTAATGCACCAACATAAGTCCAGAACAGGCCCTGCCTGACAGCAGCGGCATCCTTGGTAGTTTGTTAAATCCGTAAGAACCAGTACCTGAAAACTATTAATCGTGGTGAGGAGTTATTTACAACTGTTTGATCAAAGTGTCAAACTGACTGAGCTGATGAAGTTGTGGTATTTGGAGATTAGGTATCGCTTTACCAGGAGGTACAGCTGTACTTCAGAACTGAGCGATGCTCAACCTCTCAGACAGATGCCTATGCGTGTTTTAGGAAGATGGTATTTGAAAGTGTGATTTAGTGGAGTATCTTCACACAGAAAAATCTGCCCAAGCAGAGTTACTGCAGCCAATTTCAAACAGAAAGATGTTAATTACACTGTTTTCATCACTACACCTTAATATAATTTTGTTTCTTAGAAAATCTATTTCTGGCTCACAAAGCTGTGACAGCAGAGGAGCCTTGTAGTTTGAGTCTTTGCTGTGAGCCAAATTAACACACCATCCAATTCTCGTTTCTGTGACTTTTGAGAAAGCAGCATGAATCTTGCTACAGTCTTTAAGGGGTTTTCAAAAGTCTTTGAATCAGGTGCTAAATTCTGCAAGTAGGGCAGTCTGTGTCCTAGCAGGACAGAGCCACTGAAGAATGCAGCATTTGATGTGATTCAGAGGTGGTCTTATCTAAGCTGACTCCTCCATGATACCCCCGATTATCACAACGACAATTTTGTGAACTCTCACATTGAGACGAAATCACTTTATTGTCAAATCTTTGAAGACAGTAGTGTTGGGCTCAGTAATTGCATTGCAAAGGCAAGAGTGGAAGGAAGGGAAAGGACTGATCCATTGACTGTCATTGACTGTGATTTTCTTGGGTTTGGGGATTTTTTTTAATTGTAAATGCTCCTGCTCCAATCTTGTCTAACCTATGGCCCGTGTGATAAGGTTCTCTTTGGTTGCCTCCCTCATCTGCTGGCTAGCAGTGACTCAGCAAACAGCTCTGGTTCATTAAGGTTGGCAGTGTTCCAAAGTTTCTGGTGTAACAAAGATAAGCCATTTGACAACATGGAAGGCACACTGTTTCCTTTGGGGTTTGATCTGTTGCCATGCTCTTTATGTACAACAACTTCAAGCTTGCTTTTTTTTTTTTGTGGCTGTTGCAAGTAAAATCTCCCCTGTTACTGTGGAGAACTAGGGAAAAACCTTTGAGAGCTCATTGGGCCATCCCTCAGCAAAAAGGCAGGACAAACAGGTTCTGCAAAGTAATGGTCCTGAATCTATAAGTAAGCCCAAAAAAGGTCTTCCATGCCAGGCACTCTTCTTCCCCTTCCAGATTACCTGGTTGGCAAAGTTAAAAGTGGTACTTGAAGCTTAACTGGAATTTCCCCCCCTCCACCCCCAACATCTAAAGATACAGGGTCTGACTACAGGCTGTACTCTTCTGAACACCTGGTGAAAGAGAGGGTTGGAGACTAACAGCAAAGAAAGTGTTTGGCTCAAGGGTAATAGAGAAGAGGTTGGTTTAGTGTGGCTGAGAACGACTAACAGCATGTTGCCAACTAAACCCAGCATTGCTTTACCAGTGGCTGTTGGTTTCAACATGTGAGGGAAGCATGTCCCTTACTTATCTGGGAATAGTCATTCTCCTGGAACTGCAAACGCAAGGGCAGTGCTCTTTCATCTCTGTCAGCAGCCACGGCATGGCCATCCCTGTGTGTCTGCCATCTGGCTTTCCAGGCTGGGTGAGCCAGCTCCTCCAAAGCCTCTTTGGCAGTAGTTGTGTAGTGCTGCATACTTTACTCACGCTGTGATCCAGCAGCTGACGGCTAGATGACTCCCAAAGAAAAACCCCAACACCAGCAAGGAAGGAATTCCGTATTATCTTCCAGCTATTCTACTATCCCATAAACTCTTAAGCCAAACAGTTAATAGAATGTTACTGCTTCAAGCTTGTAGGTTTTTCCTGGAAAAACCTTTCCTTTTCATCATTGATCTATTGGTTAAAAACCAAAGGAATTACGGGGGACGCTGGAAGCATGGGTGTTTCTCATGCCTGCTTCCCCTGGTGTTTGATTCAGTGAACTTCAAACATCTGTGAGATGAAACATCTGTAGTATTGGTGAAAATGGATTATGAACTATGAGAATAATCTCTGGCAGAAAGTCCCAACTCAAAGCCACACCCAGCCTTCCCGCTAACAAAGACAGAGCTAACTAGAGGAGAAAATGCAGTTAAGTGGAAGGTTCTTGAAACCAGTTGTGAGCTCCAGTTAGGCAGTTTCTCAAGGCAAAAAAACTGGCTTTTGTCCTCTTCTTTGCAGAATAATAGTTGTTCCGGAGCCGAGCTCACAGCAGAGGAAAGGAGAAGGAGCCCCTTGGTGGTTTCCCCCTTCCAAAGTTTCCTGTCTGTTTTTCAACATCAGTTTCATAAAGGCAGCGTGTTCATCCGAGCTGATAAAATGGGATTATTTTGTTTACCTTTCACAAGCAGTGAGCCCATTGCATTTATTTTACTTAATGTACTACGCAAGTGTAGACTCTCTGACGAACTCTGAGTGTGGAAGTGGAAAGGAAAAGGGATGTTTGATACTCGTGTTTCTTTAGTTCTTGTCAGTAGTCTTCGTTTGATAGTTACGTAGGCTGAATCTCGGTGACTCATGGAGATTTAAAAGCCTGCAGGATGTGTCAGTGCAGGACAGGGGTTGCAAAACTTAGCAGTGGGGTTGGTGAACCTGTTTTGCCTAATTCTGAGCTCGCTCAGTCGTGTGTTCAGACATGGCAAATACAGTCTGGTTCATAAGGACAAGAACAGAATTCAGAATAAATGAGAGAAAACCAGAAAGATAAGCAGAGAACTGGGAAAGCAAGTTTAAAACATATAAACACAGCAGTGAATTCACATTTGTATTAGGAGGGAAAGGACTGGGGGGGTGGGAGGGGGGGGATGTCACTAGCATGTACTGCTGGCTTCCTGAGAGCTCAGACATGCAGGAGGGAGGGAGGAGGGGCTGGAGACTGTCTCCTTTCCTCTGAGTTCATTGCAAAACCCAATGCATTGCCTAAACTTTGAAAGAAAGCCTGCAAACCCTCCACCTCTTTGGATTTGTCATCTCTTATTTACAGCCTGAGCAGAACTCAGAGAGAGAAAAAAACATGTTTGTCAGCTGTAGGTTTCTTCACTGGCATCAGCTGAGGTAGAGTTGTTAGATACCTGCTGGGCAGTCAGACCGCTGTCACGATTAGGAACCTGAGGAACTCCAATGTGCCACCTTTCCTTGAGGGCATGCTGCACAGTGTCGTCTTCAGAGTGGAGGTGGCTGCTTTCCACACTGCTCTCCAGATCTCAAGGGGTTCCTTTCAGAGCTTTCTAAAATTAGCACGTTTAGCATACAGGAGATGTGCATTGCCCTGCACAGGCCTTTCTGCTGTAAATTCACATGTACCTGAAAATCTAGTTCTTTAAGGAAGGTGAATACACTTGATGAAACCTTCAGTGGGTGCGGTTTTTCCTAGTTAGGATCATGCTTACTCATGAGCGTAGCAGTCCCACCACTGCTGTCCAAATGCCCCAGCAGGAGTGTTTCCCAGAGAGCAGCAGGTTGTATCAGTCTCTTCTCAGCGTGCTCTGTTTTACGTGAGGAAGTTACCACGCTTCGCTCCTGTAACAGTACCGGGTTTAATCTGTCAGGAGTTCCAGAAAAGTAGTTGCAAAGCAGAGTTAAATGAAATAATTTCCCTGGTTTATGTATTTACTATATAAAATTATGCCAAGATTATAATGGCAAGTAAACAGTCTGTCTAACGCTAGTTTAGGTTCTTGTTGTATATACTCTCAAAAGGCAACTTGTCTGTATGTTTTAGGCTCTCTAATGCATTGCCTACCCCAAAATACTGCTCTGTCTTGAAATCCAGAATATGGTATTGTGGCAACAGTCCTTATTCATAACCTTTTATCTTTTTTTTTTTTTTCTTCCCAATATATAGAGTGCTGCTCCACACCCAATACAGACAAAATGTCCAGCAGGGGTGGGAAGAAGAAGTCAACGAAGACTTCCCGCTCCGCCAAGGCTGGGGTCATATTCCCTGTTGGAAGAATGCTCCGTTACATCAAGAAAGGCCACCCAAAATACAGGATTGGTGTTGGTGCTCCAGTCTACATGGCTGCTGTGCTGGAATATCTGACTGGTAGGTTTTGCTGTACAGTGTGAACTAGCAGCAGTGAAAGAAATAATACAAACTGAATTTGCACAGGAAAAGGACCAAAAAAGACCCTCTGATTGAGAGATGACTAAAAAAGTGATAGCTGAAGTACGTGCTGTGCTCGTCATGCATCAAAGCCAAACTCAGGCTACCCCTGCCCCCAAGCTTTC
>NW_010388014.1:47126-48684 GCF_000710305.1 Buceros rhinoceros silvestris | reverse complement strand
CATTCCTGCACTGGATTTGCTTTGACCTCTTTAAACACTCTTCTTCCACACAGGAAGTCAGAGAGATTCAAACTAACCCCGACGCGTGGGGACTGGGCCTGCAGCGTTGCAGCCGTCCTGCTGCAATTTTGTGCCCAATGGCTTTGTCTGGGTTAAAATCGTCTGCTCAGCGTATACATCCCTTTGAAATAGGGAGCTTCACAGTGTTTGCACAGGGCTGAGACTGCGTACAGCATTGTTTAAACATTTTTGTTCAATTTACAGATTATTTTTGAGACTACATGTGCTGTTTGCAACTTGTTTGGTTGAGTCTGTGCAGAAATGCACACTGCTCATCTGCCCTGGATCAGCATAGGTGACTTGCTTACGTTTGTGGTCCTTTCTCTGTTCTTCTCATCACATCAGAATGAGAATACCTTAAATAATTGTCTCATCCTCGCAGTACCTTCTTGGAGGACGAAAGTATTACTTTTCCTCCATTTAGGAAGAAGTTTCAGAGGAAGAAAATGCTTGGCTCAAAGACATGCACAACTAGACATGCAAGTAAGGATCCTTACACAGCAGTTCTCCTCTCAACTGAGACTTAAAATGTTGCAAATTTATCCCACAAACAACATTACAGAAGTAGTCTTATAATGGAAATTTAACCCCACCTGTAACACACGGGCTTTTTGCAATATTGTTTTGCTTAAAATACAGTAAATTTTTAAAACTGGGTAAGAATAAATCGCCAGTTTGGTGTCATTTGCGTGGCCAGATTGACTTAAGCACATACCTGAGGCTGGGGGCCTAGCAGAAAGCACGAGTGCTGCATGGGCTGCTGTTTGGAGACAGATACTAAAGGAAAAGCTTGAATTTGGTCTCATTTCTCGTAGCAGAGTTGCTTTTTACATCTGCTTGCATCAAGGTTCTGGGTGCAGCAGGTTCAAGTGTTCCCAGGGACAGTTGTCTTTAAGCTCTAATGGTGCGCTGAGCCCTTCAGGAGGAAGGACAGACAGACCATTGCATCTTTGACTTGAGGACAAAGTAGCAGAGCGTGCAGGTTAACTTTCCTCGGAGTATGTAAACCAGAGTGACGTGACTCTTGAGACAATTTTAGATACACCTCGTAATGAATATTGATGTTGAAGAACAGAATTAGGCCGGTTTTCTTTTTCTGTAAAGTTTCTTCTTCCCCTAAAGATGAAGATCAGTGACATTAGAGATAATTAATAGAGCAGTTGTTGTCTGTAAAGGATTTGTATTACATTATGGAATTTTCTCAGCCATCAAGTAGCCTTTCATTGTTTTCTTCACTTGTTCATGGTCATAGATTTCTTTATTTGGGCCTTTTCTTTGAAAGAATGCATTTAAACTTTCTAGATGGCCTTGAAATTAACATTTCCTTCAGCTAGGTTCTTGCTAACAGCAATAACAACTCAAATAAAATGCTTCTTGGGGTGAAGGGCCCTTTGAATGCTGCTCTTTTAAAGAAAGGGAACGATACTGGTGAGCTTCAGGCACTGCTAATGAGCAGCACATGCTGCTGGTTAACTGTCTCCTTGCCAGTGGCTGGGGG
>NW_010388014.1:44807-47044 GCF_000710305.1 Buceros rhinoceros silvestris | reverse complement strand
TAACTGTCTCCTTGCCAGTGGCTGCTGAGGCACTGATGGTTTAGGCAGCTATGAATAGGCTGTGGAGATAAAGGTGTTTCTTTAACTTCTGTCTGTCCTGGGAAACTGACTGAGGAGATGAACAACAACAACCACAAAAAAGCCCTCAAAAAAATTACACACATAGTTTCTTCAGGAAAAAGAAAAAAGAGAGGGAGGAAGGAGAGCTAAGGGGAAAAGTACCTGCTTTTTTCCCCCCTTCATATTTTTTTAAGCTGTATCTCAGAGTTTTCTTTCATTCTCAGACGTAGATGCATCTCAAAAGCACAGACAGACTTTTGTTTCCTTACTGAGTTACTAACAGTTCTGTTTTATGACTCTTCTAGTCTAGTGGTCTTTTTCGTCCCCTCCTCTTTCTGTAAGTTTTTCACTCTCTATATAGTGTAATTTTTTAGTCTTTAATACTCAGTATGTTTTCTGAACTTCAGGTCATTCCTCTTTTTCAGTATAATTGAGAAACACTCCCTTGAAATGGGGTGCTTGGAGAGTTTTGGTTTGTGTTCTTCTTGCCTCTTGGCAGTTATTACTTCACAAAACCAGAGAAATCCTGACTTCTCTCCAGGAGAGTTTTTAAAGACGCTCATGTCAGCACGTGATCTGAGACTAAATCAAAGCATTTCAACCAGGAACATGACATAATAAGAAGGAGACCATGTGAAGTAGCGTGCTAATAAATTGGTTAAATCATAAAAGCAATCCTGTGCTTCCAGGAAGGAGAGGAAAAATGTAAAATATCAAAAGCGGTTGTAGGAAAGAACTTCCGAGAAGACCAGGAGGGGAAATGACAGAGACGTGACCTGATAGAAAGGAACCTACTAAGGTTTAAAAACTGGTCTGTGTGTGCGTGCGGAATGTAGCACTGACCTTAATCCTTTAGAAGATGAGGTGCTGGGTTTTCTGGCCTTTGCTAAAGTTAAACTCTTGACACCAGTCTGAAATGAGCCCATGGTGTGCTCACATCTGGAGTTTTGGATGGTTCAATTTGAGATTGGGACTTTTGTAAAGGTTCCAACTCTTCTGACTTGGACTTCTGCTCTGGATCCACCAGCAGCTATGGCTTCATCCGCTTTGCACTTGGGAGGTCACTTACTGTTGCCATGTATGTCCAGCTACTCATCGGGGGTAAAAATACTCATTCAGTAAGTCCTTGTAGCATATGGGCCCTTCTTCAGCCTGTGCCCAGTGAAGAGCCTTTTCAACTCACATTTGTGTTGTTCTTGTACTCTTGTATCAGCATGTGCACAGGCGGGACAGCTCTGCTGCAGGGACGTGCCCTGGTTTAGCACACAGGAATTAGTCCGGCTGCTTCAGCAACTCACATTTGTGTTGTTCCTGTACTCTTGTATCAGCATGTGCACAGGCGGGACAGCTCTGCTGCAGGGACGTGCCCTGGTTTAGCACACAGGAATTAGTCCGGCTGCTTCAGCTGCTGTCAACGAAAAAATTGTGCATCTTTGCTGTTCTGCTTTTCAATCCCTTGGCTTCTGACAGCAGCTTCTACAGGGGCTGGCAGGAGTGCATGTCCCTGTCTTTTCATAGTCACTTAAAATAGTAGTGGGGTTTTTTTTTTAGATGTACAATTTGCCTTTTGGTCTTTAGCTAACAAAGTGGTTTTCCTTGTCTTACATTTTAATATACTTGACATATAAACAGATTGCACAGTGAGTATTCCCTTTCTCTGACTCACTAAAGGTTCTTGTTACCTACAAGTAATATTACAAAAGAATTCTCTTACCAGCACACCTAGTGTGTGCAGTTGAGTTCCTCAGGTGTACCACCTGCTTATTCCTTTTGTCTTCTGTCCTTATTGTGCCTCTTGGCTTATAGGGGTTCATTGCCTGTTTGTCCTCTCAGATCTGTACTTCAGAAAACTGCAATCCACTCCATATTTTCTCTGCGAAGTCGTGCATCACTATCAGTTATGTCAAAAAACCCCACCAGGTCAGTCAGGATGGCCAGAGACTTCATCTGGGGTGTTGCAGCCGCTGAGGTGAGGTTGTGTGGTTTGTATTTGTCAGAACTGGTGCAGCCGTACATGTAATCAGGAAGGTTCCCTTCAGGCACAACTTCCCGTATAATTCAAACTTTCTTACTAACTGAAAAAGATACTTTGTCCTTCAAAACCAGAAACCTCTTGAGCATATTTAAAGGCAGCAAGAAGCAAGCCTGCAAGTGATTTCTGCTGCCCCTGCCCCTCC
>NW_010388014.1:0-44702 GCF_000710305.1 Buceros rhinoceros silvestris | reverse complement strand
CCCCCCCGCACCGTCTTCTCTACACTGTAAATAATTTTCAATTGCCAAAATGTCACAACAAATGAGGAGAAGGAGAAGTTTATAAAACAGCAGGAGAACAGGAGTGCTGAAGAAATGAGACTTTGATTTATATTTGTTCTGTATATACTGAAGCAAGGTAGGAGAAAACGTTACAAGTATGTTTTCTCCATCAGTTTTTTTTCTCAACTGGATTTTTATTGCCCGGTGTGTACTGTTGGTCCTGTATTTTGTTAGAATGTAGAAGCAGCACCTTTTCAACCCCCCAGTTAGAATTGCGTCCAGGGCATTCTGGTGCTTATCTGAGTTTTTGTTTTCAGGCTTGCTAATGTCACCAGAATCCCTTAATGGAGGTTCACGTGCTGGAGCTCAGGTCGTTGCATTTTCATCTTGATTAATTTTCGATGTGGAAAACTTTCTTAAGCCAGGTGCTGATTGGCTGCAAAATGAAAGTCCTTCCTGAATGCAGTAAGTTCACTGCTCGCTGCAGGTGCTCACTTTCCGATGTGCAAGGTGATCAAGTTGAACTGCCGCTCACCTCTTGAGCTCTGCTTGCCGCTGGAAATTTTTACAGGGTTGCAGAGGAAGACACTGACTCTACCACGTTTGTCAAAACAGAGGCACTGCTGAACTTCTGCTCAGAAGCAGAGGGGAGCTCAGAGGTCCACAGTAAAAAAGCATCAGGTTAAATTCCAATTCAGAGACTACCATAAATAACGGGCCTTAGGGAGTAATGAAATTTAAGAGGAGAATTAATTGACAGTGTCTTTTTGATACTGTTGAAAAGCACATTCAGTACCAAGATACATTTCTTCTGTTTAAACAGGCAGCTTTAGAAACATTAATCTTTAGTACGGAGTTGTATCCCAAAAGAGGCTTAAAATAAATTGGGGGCTCGTAGGACCAGTGCCTCACTTGAGCAAGCATGGTATTATCTCTTCAGATCCAGCGTGTTTTGAATATGGATTAATACCGGACCTAAAGTGCAGCAGGGTTGTTAATGGCAATAGCCTCAAGGGCAGAGACCTTTTGAAAACACCAGCATAGCAAAGCTCCTTTGTGACGTTCTGCTTTTACGTAAGTCTTGTGTCATGCTCTCAAGAGAAGCGAGACTGTCACAGTTTACAACTGCCACACTTGCAAGAAGTGCCTCTTTGGATAGAAAACTTTGCATTGTTACCGATGGAATGACTGGCTTTCTGAACTTAGAAATGCATGACTCACTCTGCTTCAAATGTATATAAGTGGTTTTCTTCCTCTGATAAGCCCTTTCTTGACTCCAGCCCTGTAAATACTTACGTATGTGCCCTTTATTCTTGGGACTGACAGTAGCAGCACAAATAGCTAGAACGCAGGAAGACATCCCACTGCTCTCGAGTAGTGTGCAGAGTTCAGCAAGCAGGTTCTTTCCTCTGATTTTCTCAAACTTTAGCAGTTCTTGTATCAAGCATTGTAAGTATGACTATTGTTTTCCCTTTTTCCCGTAAGGATTATTTCAGAAAGTCTGAGTTCAGGTCATGCTTCGGTCTTCAGTCTTTTTTCCACAGTACGTTTGTCCCTGAATTTTTTTAGGGGTGAAATTTCATGTAGGTTTTTAGGTGCAGCCAGATGAAATGCACCATCCTCAATATAAAATTAACTCGGGAAGAATGAATTTAGGGGGCATACAGTAAAATACAGTATTTTAAAAACAAATAGCAGGTACTTTTGAGTGTGCTATGTTGTCACTCCTATTCTGCTTCTGTAAAGGAATGGGGGAAAATGCTTGTAAATTAAGTATTTTTCTTCTCAATGGTAACAATTGTATTTGTCTAGAGGTTCTTGTATTTATTATGACTTCCATTGCTATCTTGATAGAGAAAGACTTGATGTCGGGGAAAGACTTTGAGACAACAGCAGCTTGATGAGTCATAACATGTTCAGTAATAAACAATTAATTGAATCCCACTTCCCTCCCTGTCATAGGCAGTATGCACCAAAACCATTATCTCATTCTGCCAGATCACACTGAAATGAGTACGCTACAAAATCAAGAGCGCAGCATAGAGGAATTGCATCAGCTTTGGGCATTGCTTAGTGAACCTTTAACACTGCCTTGCATGTCTTAGTGCTCTTGGTAGGGACGTAGGTACGCACACCCGTGATACACATACCCATTTCCTCATCAAGCCCAGGGCTTACAGTCACTTCAGTAAAATCCCTATTGAAATACGAAGCCCTCTCCTCTTCTGGTAATAACATTATTAATGTTCACTGAATTTCAGTAGATGATTGGCACCTGCCACTTCCTTCATGTTTGGAAAAGCAAGTCAATAACGTGTCTGCAAAGGTCAAAGTCTAAGGTAGAACCAAGTCTTAAGACACGAGGAGTCTTCTGTACTCTGCAAAGCCAGACCAAAGCATGCAAGCTGTGCTTGATCATGTAACGTCTGGCAGAGGTTATATTAATCATGTTTGATTGTGTTTCTAAAACATATGTAAACTGTTAGGAGTAAGAGCAAAGGTAGAGGAAGCTGCACTGAAAAAGAAAAAAGGGTTAATTTGAATTAGATCTGGGTTTTGAAGTCAGTGAACTAGGAGAGAGTGGATAGGCTCTCTTTTAAATTAGTACTTGGGGTGTGACTTGCAATAACCCTTAAGATTAAATTCGCTTTCAGTTTTCCCTGAAAAGTGAACCCTCATACTTATTACAGATCAATAGTAAATCCAGACATCTAAACAATTAGGAAGTTAAATAACATTGGTACTCTTAAAAAAAAAAAAAGCTGGTATTTCAGTGTAGAAAAGAGCTGAGAAGAAGCGTGAGTCAGATCAGAAGGCTCTGAGTGGAAGTGGCTTTTGTGGCCTGAACTTGAGTTCTGTGTAAACGGCAGTCTGTCATCTGCCTCCCAGAAATGCAAAACCGACAATAACTTGGCAAAGTTAACAGTTTCTCTTTCAAGAGTCCTAGTAGTGATACAGCTCAGACAGGAAAGACTGAAGAGTTTGGGTTTTTTATCACATCCTGAAAGAGTGATTGCCCTGTTGAGAGCTGAGGTTTCATCAAGGCTTGTTCCAGGCACTAAAATTTCTTGAATTGATTTTCACTGCATCAAATTTCCATGACTTTGAACCAGGGATGAGAACTGTTTTACTGGAAGGCACGAGAGAGAAAGCGTTGTGAAATGATTCTACCTTCACTCTTGAAACTGCAGATTCCAGGGGGATTGGGTGGAATACACAGAGTCAGGAATGCAGGAAACTCTTTAACAGTCTTGGCTGATTGGGGTTGATTGGGTTAAAACCTTCCGGAATCACGTGAAATGATTCTGAAGTCAATAAAATGCTGATGGAAGAATGATTAATTTAAACTACAATAAACAGACTCCTTGTCATGGAGTTGGCTTTGTAGCAAATATGTATTTCTCACTGGAGTTGATTCAATATGCATTTTTCTTTCATTTCTGGATATCGTTCACCGTTTTCTTTAGAGGAGAGGCTTCACAATCTTTTAGAAACCTCTGACTTGTCCCTCTTGGAACGTGCATGTTCAGAAACTGGCCTTGTGTCAACACATCACCTGGTAGTTGTTAAGAGTTTCATTTTCAAAGCTATGATTTCATCTCCCTGAAGAGAAGGCGGACAAAGGGATTCAGTGCAACAGCAGTGATTTAGCTTGAGATGTAAACCAAAAAAAAAAAAGAAAAAAAAAAAACCCAGCATCGCTTGGGGGATGAACTCAGAGCAGATTGAATTTTTACATTGAGAAAGTATTACAGCCTGGAATGCGTGATAAGCTAAAGACCTTGTCATTTAGGCTTTAAAGGAGTTTTATTCAGTGATTACCAGTAATATTTTGTTAGAAAATTAGAATAAATGAACTAGAGCATTCTCCAGGAGCGGGAGAAGAGCGCATCTGCTTTTGCTCCCCTCCAGGTCTGCAGTGGCTCCTGTGCCTGCTTTGTTTAGGTCTAGTACCAATTTCTTTTGTTTTAACCTTGTGTTGAGTTCATGTTCCAGAATTCGCGAGTGTTGTGAAATACCAAAGCAGTGGTATTGAAGGCAGAGCAGTACTGCTGTGAAACAGGGAAATGCACCTAACGAAACTGGGAACTTCGGATGGCCAGGAGGTGGCCAAGAGATCAGTGGCTCTTCAAGTAAAGGAACTTGCTCTGAAAGCTTGCTTCAGGATGAGGTTTTTGTGGAGACTTCTGGCACTTTTTGGTTGTGTTTGAGTAGGAAATGCCTTGAGAACAACTTTTCCTGTGGTCTTATCTCAGGCTTAAGTACAAAGATATACAACCTGTTTTCTTTTCTTCTTTAAAAATATTTAACTGAACTTTTAAAAACCTCGGTAGAAAAAAACCTCCGGTTTTGGTTCAAGTGCTGAGAGCAGGCTTAGACCAGTTTTTACTACCCATATCCATCTGCCCAGTCCTGAACGTTTAGGCTAATTTTTCAGAGAAAATTTCTTTACTTTTAGAACTTTCTCTTCCCACTTTAACCATTTACTTGAAAGGTGACTGAAAAGAACAAAACTACTGATCACGATGTCTTTGAAATCAAATTGATGTTTTCCTATATTTCATACTCCTAAGGCATCCCTCCCTAGTCTTGCTACGTAACAGCTGTCCACACTTGGATATATCACATGCAGACATCATATTCCTATTTCAACTTTTATTGCCTAATTAGCTTTTTCACTGGATTGTTTTGTATCTGCAGTTAAAGTGACACATGTTATTTGGTGCTTTTTTTTCAAATTATTTAAAAGTACAGAGAAAGCCATTTGTGCAAATATAAAGAGTATCTCTTCATATTAACCAAAGATTTAAATATGTAGTAACTGAAAAATTACACCTTCAAAAGCTTCTAATATTGAATAGTTTGTATATTTTCCTTATTTAAAAACAAACAGCTTTTGGTGTTCAGTCCCTCTGCACCACGTGCCTCATAGTTGCCTTTCGCCTGAGTGGTGGTGGAGTAATTATTCTCTACGGGGGAAATGCCTTGCGTAAATGTATGAAAAGAATGGAATAGACATTATGCAACTTAACATCCTTTTTGGGAGGCCTCATTTTTGTAAAACTTTCTCGTTCTGGCCTTCTGGCTGGATAAATACAAGCTGAGTGAATCCTGATGGCATGGAAGCTCTTAACACTTTTTTCTGCCTCGACACTTACAAGCCCGACTTTCTCTCTTGACCCTGTTCGCTTGCAGGACTTGATTTTGAATGTCTGTTTTTTCCCACTGTTGGAAGATTAATGAAATGGAACTCTTCAATGACTCAAACCTTTGAAGCTGATAGAATGGCACTTCCAAAGATGGGTCCGACCTCAGAATTCAGATCCAATCTCAGTTTTAAACACCTCTTCCCTCCTACTACTCTTTCCTTCTCCACATCTAAATCCAGAGTGATTATTCTGGAAACTTAAGTCAGCTGTCTTAGAGAGATGGATTTTCATCTAATTGGGAATCTGTTTAAGACAATGGGTGAAACACCACTTAAATCTTTGGAATTAAAGCAGCATAAAACAGACATGAAAGTAAAGCTGGCTGCAAGCAACATCTGGACAAGTAGTCCAGATCCCATTCGGGTCCAAAAAGCCCTTATTGCTAGCATTTGGAAGTGTCTATCTGTTGGGTTTGGATCAGGTTTGTCTCTGTCAGTGCTAATTGAAAAAAAAATTGTTGCCTCTGTTGGCTTCAGCTCGAATACATGCTAACCTTCTGTTTCTAACTAGGGGTGAATCCCCCGCTGAGCAGACTGTGTCCGGAGCTGTGTTCTGCTGTTCTCTGTGCTGCAGGTCTCTGCGTGCACGAGCAATGCTTGATTATTATTGGAGAGCTGAGGAGAAGGCCAGAAGAAAAATTCCCCCCTCCATGCCCTCCTCCCCTCTCCCCCTCCCCAAGCTCCTCTTTTGTGGTCCTCAATGCCAGTGCAAAGCGCTCTGTTCCTGCAGAGGAAGCGGGGTACCTCAGCTTCCCTGAAGGACCATTAGAAAACTGTAATTTCAAAATGAGTTTCCTGTCCAAGGAAGAGGGCTTAGCACTTACCAGAACAGTTCTGCACTGTACAAGGCAGACATTTTAGTTTTATGAGGAACAAATAAAACATTCCTCTGTGCTTTACAGGCATAACACTTTCTTAGAGTCTTTAGTTCCAAAATGACCTGTCTGCATAGCTGCGCTGATCGGTTGCAGAGTAACACGGCCCAACTGTTCAGAAGGGCCTGATGCAGTAAAGGCGCAGAGGTGGGGGAAGCAGAGGCAAAGCTGTAAGTCTGCAGTTCACAGCAAATCCTTCCTATGTTTTTCAGCCGCTAATAAAGTCTGAGATACAAACAAATCAACTCCTGATCTAGATCGGTGGAGATGCCAGCGTTAGACGTGGAACCGTCCTGCGGTTAGTGGGGATGCGCAGGCTGTAACCGAGGGCACAGCGTGTCCCTTGGAAGGTGATACAGATTTTCTGTCGCAACGGGCGATGCTCAACACAGGCTAAACCTCACGTGTCTGAGCCGTGGCTTTTGAGAAGTATGTGAAAAGGATTATGCAGCTTAATTGAGTTCTTTGGAGGTGTGGAAAGCATAGCGAGGTTGACCTTACCCTGCTAATCCGTCTTTAAAAATAAATTAAAGCAATTGTCAGCATGAAATGTTGAGTTACTTTTGGGGGCTTAGACTTAATATTCTGTCTCGCCCTACAATAAAGTTAATTGTGCACTTTGAAAAGCTCAAAATACTGAAAGTCTACCAAAACCCTTGATGAAGTTTAACTGTGTGACATCCAGAAGCAGCCGTAAGTTTTCCAGTAAATGTCATAACTAGCTTGTTACAGGACTGAGAAGAATCACGTTAAATTCAGTCTAAAGAAAAGCCGTAGCCTGTGCTATGTAGCGTTACAGGATATTTACCATGTGTTATGGTAAAGGCATGTGGTCATGTGGGCTTCAAGTTTAGGCTTTTTGTTTCCAGATTAAAGTCCTATTTCAGTTGCCTCTGAAACAAACTTAAGGGAGAGCTTTCATGGTACAGTCAGTTGTTAAATGTGAAATCAATCTTTACCCCATTCTAATGCTAGATTTTAATATATTAGTGTGTAAGAGAAGTAAAAAGACATTTTCATTGTCTTTTTTTCCTCTTTTTCTCCAGATGTTACCAGGTTTGCAAAAGGAAATAGTCCAAAAGCGATAGTGAAATACAGTCTGTACAGAGAGGGACAAAGGGTTATGTGTAACAGAGGCAGCAATAGCACTGAATTGCTAAGTCAGATAAACATGTTATGTAATTTTTTAAATTGTTCCCCAGACTTTCCTGTAATTAATTGCATTCTTTGCCTCAGGCTTGTTGAGTTGAAGACAGGTAAGCTGGCAGGTAACGCTCTAGCCTTTCACTTCAGAGATCCTTGCAGGGGAGCAGGATTGCCTGATTCCTTTAGAAGCCATCGTATGCACAGCCATTAAATGTATTTTGTCAGGACTGGGAATTTCCTCTGAGGAGATCTTTTATTAGGAGCAAACAAACATGATTCATCAATTACATTTCCTGGACAGAAAATCCCTTTCAGATAGAGAAAAACAATGATGAAGTCAGGGGAGCAGCAGAGTGCGTGTCCTTCGTGTCCTCCCTGGGATGTGCGCTTACATGCTTCGATGATGTTAAAAATGAGAAACTGAGAACAGCATCTTTTCCACTAATAAAAAAGTAGAAGCAGAACAAGCCAGAGCTCACATTTATGACAGGTTTGAGGAAAAAGAGCTATAGCATTTGTCCATCTAGCACTCTCTCACCTGATGGGAGAGGGATCCAAGGAGCTGAACACACAGCAGCCTTGAGAAGAACACTGGAAGTCAAGAATCTCAAGAGTGCTTTAACAGACAAAAAAATAGCTACAGTTTACACCACAGGACGTCAAGTGTGCACTCACCCATCAGTGATTAGACATAAAAAAAGAAAATGCTAATTTTAGAATTAGGTGTCTGTGGAGGGTCTTCCACAACAGTTAGGAGTAACAGATCTCTTTTTGCATGGCTGCTACCTAACACAGTGGTTTCTCTTAATGATCACAATGTAATTAAAAGGGGCTTTTTTTTTTCCCCAGCGGAAATTCTTGAATTGGCTGGAAATGCAGCAAGGGACAACAAGAAGGGTCGAGTCACTCCTAGACACATCCTGTTGGCTGTAGCAAATGATGAAGAATTAAACCAGGTAAGAAAAGACTCCACTGTGTGAGGGCTAGGATTTCCTTCAGGGCTGTTTAAATTGTCTTTCCATATAGCTGAATTGTAACTCAAGACCTGTGCTTATTGAGCAGCCCACCAGGAAACAGCTCATTCACTCACCAGCACACTGCCTGTGTCACCAACTATAGCATGTACCTTAATCGTGCAGTTCAGGACTCTTAAACTGCGCAGAAATGCGATGGAGATGCAATGTGATACT
Organism: Buceros rhinoceros silvestris; assembly: GCF_000710305.1. Lineage (NCBI taxonomy): Eukaryota > Metazoa > Chordata > Aves > Bucerotiformes > Bucerotidae > Buceros > Buceros rhinoceros. The sequence goes on along the minus strand of NW_010388014.1, from coordinate 36,261 downwards.
TGCTCACACTACTATGACCACTTCTATTGGAGTGGGACATTGTCACAGACTCTACGGAGACATGGAGAAAATCCAGCAGATGAGTTTGTTTGGTTTTGTTTACCCCTTAATGCAGCTTAGGACTTGGTGGAACTTACTCTGTTCCCATTGAAGTCTGTCGCTGTGACCACACAATTAAGAGCTCTGGAACTCTTGCAAGTCTGTGTCCTTGGCAGGTTTCAGGATGCCTTTAACTTAGCCAAAAAAAATTTGGGCATTCTTCTCACAGTGGTGTGGTGTCAGCCAGAGGCACTGGCTGGGATTAATGTGCCTTTGTGTGAGGTGCTGTAAAAACACGTCTGAAAAGATACTTTTTCCAAACCTACGTATCATGATGAGGTGGGAAAAGAAAGTAATATCCCCAAACCAACGTCCTTCTGGCATTGTCTGAAATTTGATAGTAGTCTCCATTCATCATCCATTTGTAAGCTTGGAGCCTCACTGAGTTGTGGTTGGGGAGCATGAAACATGAACCAGAAGGTGGGAGTTCCTCAGGGACTTGGATGTCACCATTTGTATCCTCCTGAAGAGTGAATTAGTCCCAGTTAGATGAAAAAAAAATGGGTTAAAGGGGTTTTAAATACAGAATATAATATATTTCACCTCTGCTTTTAAAGGCTTAAGTGAACTGCAGACTTTTAGATATTGATCTGCTTTTCTTCATCTACATAAAGATCTTTTTTGAAGTGAGACTTCCAGGTATAGAGATTTTTATAAATGTTACCCTCCGTCTGAAGTTCCTTTTTCTAAGAAAAAAAATTTTGTTCTAAAAATGCAATTCTAAGAAAAGTCAGCAATTGAGACATATACTTGGCTCTCCATGGCGTGGTACCTGTTGCAGTCCCATACCACAATCTTCGGGGGTCCCATCCCTCACACAGGCAGCCCTGCAAAGCCCTCGTGTCTGGGGCTGTCCTGCTTTTTCCAGTAGCTGGTTTTCTAGTAACAGCCTTCATTGCATGGCTTCACAGAAACAGATTTTGTGTGAGCCCGAGAGATGCTGGTAGTGACAAGCCTATGTGCAAGAAGAATATATATTCCCTTTATAGGTAAAGTCTAGTATGTGATCATTTCCTGTCTTCTTTTCAAGGTTAATGTGTTGAGAAACACACAATGAAGGCAATGTACAAAGCTTGCAGTAAATGCAGTAAATTTTCTATTTGTTGGTGAGTAAATGCTGGAAGTTGTCATCTATAACTTTTTTTTTTTTAATTAGCTATTGAAAGGGGTCACCATAGCCAGTGGTGGAGTGTTACCCAATATTCACCCAGAGCTGCTGGCAAAGAAACGGGGATCTAAAGGAAAACTGGAAGCCATCATCACTCCACCTCCAGCAAAGAAGGCAAAGTCTCCGTCACAGAAAAAAACTGTATCAAAGAAAACAGGAGGCAAGAAAGGAGCAAGGAAATCCAAGGTAGAGTAATCTGTTTGTCTGAAACCCAAGCAAGATTGTTAGGAGTAGCTGTAGGGAGCATCACGTAGGGTGGAGTTGCTGTTCCATGTGTAGGGAGTTCAGTAGCAGTGTACGCAGATGCTGGAGGAGGAGCGCTGCCCTCTTCCCAGTGCGGCTGGAAGTCTGGGAACCCTCAGAAGAGGCACAGGCCTGCTGGGCAGGCGGGCTGGCTGGAAAGCCTCTGTACCAAACAGCCGTTAGGTGGGCACAGGCTGGAGGCACCAAGGGAACAGAGGAAGACTCTTGTTGGGATCACGCTAGTCGTGACTCACTGGTGAGCAAACAAGACCTTGCCTTGCTTGGACTCTGTTCAAGTGTTGATTCCCTGCAAGAAACAGGACATCTGCGTGGCTTTTTCACAAGTAGCACTAAAGCAATGTTTTGCAATTTTAAATATTGAAGGGAAACAACAGCCCAAGTCTTTGTGTTGTGATAGTGTCCTCAGCAGGTCAGAGTTCTGCTTTCAAGTGTGTTTTTCTTTGTTTGTTGGATGTTTTTAATGGGTTTTATTTCCAGCTTAGAATAAGATTCCTCTTAGTTGATTTGAAGTGTGAAATACTCCCTTTGAAGCAGGATGTAATTCTGCTGGATCAGGTAGCTGAGTTTCTTGTAGCATCAGAGAAACTCGTCTGTGGCTACACAGAATTTCTTTGGCTGAGTGAAAGATGCACAAACATCTCCCCTATTATTAGTGTGTTATGGATGAAACTCTCCCATGTTTAGTCTTGTGGGTTTTTTAAATTCCTAGTAATTAATTAAACTTGTTCAAAATGAAGCGTGGAGATGAGAGGCAGAACAAGAGAACCAGTGTGTTTTTTCTTACACTGGGAAACCAAGAATAACGTCTTTATTTCAACTAGGGAGAACATTCCTTCTTTGCTTTTTTTTTTTTTCAGTTTCAGCTTGTAGGAGGGGGGAAACTCTAATGTGTGTAACCAAGAATCTTTCTTTTTCTTCTTTCTTTTTTTGGAAAAACAAGTACTGTCAAGCAATAGGTTATAGGGAAGTAGGAAGAAAGATACAGAAATTTCACGTGAAATGGACAATGAAAAGTTGTCTTCCGGGTCAAACAAAGCTGCTATATTCATCCTGTATGTCTCTGTGGTTGTTTACTCAGTCACTGTTCTGATTGTCTCACTTTTTTGGTTTTCGAACTGCTGAATTTAGTTTTCCCTCTTAGAACACCTAGTAGCTGACATTTCAAGTGCATTGCTGCTAATAACCATGCACTAATAATTTCCCTAAATCTGGCATTTTCCCCCCCTGCTTGATTACAAAAGCAGGAAGTCTGTTGTGGGGTTCTGTTTTTCTTCCACACAATAAACTCTATTGTCTGCTTTCTCTGTTAGTATTTGGCTAACAGTAAACTCCTGGGGAATTGAAATAGGACCCATGAAAACCTAATTTTCAAAACATTTGTGCAAAGCAAAGGATGGTTACAGCTTCTAGAAGCACCAAGAGACCCTGGCATCAAAGTAATTTTACTTCTCAGACACAGATTTAGTTTGGACAGGGACAACAGGAGAACAGTGGCTTGCTCAATATTCCAGGGGTGCTTTTTACCTTCAGCAAAAGTATTGCTGAGGCTCCAAATATTTATATGAAATCATGAGTAGTAATTTTATTGAAAATATGAGATTACTTTTGGCACCAATTGAGTCTATAACCACAGCAGCCTATTCATTATCTTCGTGAAACATCCTTTTCAAAATGTCCCTAATTCAGTAAATCAGTTAATTCCTGAAATGGATCATTTTACTTCAGCTGAAAACATGAATGGTGGTTGAGGGGAACTCTTTCTCCCCCCTTGCTTCTACTGGAGGTAAAGGAAGGTGATGAAGTTAAACAAGACAGAGAAAATTATTCAACCCTTTGCCTGCTACTAGGCAGGTAGAGGGTAGATGTGTTCTTTAGACACGGTCTCTAAGGATGGCTGGGTTTCAAAACAATCTTCCTAAAAATAAGTTTGGCGAATCTGGGAGCATCCCCCTTCACTGAGGGACAAAATTTGCACTGTGACACATGAGGTTTTGTCTTAGAATGAATGTCTGCCCACACCTATAATAACTAGATAGAGCCGCTTTTTCCACACAAGCCATTGGAAGGCTGTTAAAAGTTTGGGGCTGTCCGCATGTTTTCTTGCAGAATTCAAGGCCCCTCTCCCAGGCAAGAGGAGGCTCCTGTAGATGTGCAGACACTGAGGTCGGTTTTCCTGATTCCTTCAGCTGTAACCCGTCACTTTAGTTAGACTGAAGGATAAAATCCAAATGCCAGTGTTTGTCCTGGCATTTTCTTGCCTGGTAAGCATTTACAGTGTGTCATATATCTTAGCATTATCAAACTGTTTTTCTCTCAGCCTTGAGTTAACTAATTAATTATATTTTTGGAAGAAGAAGCAGGGAGAAGTTAGCAAATCAGCCAGTGCTGACAGTACGACAGAAGGAACTCCTGCAGATGGTTTCACAGTCCTGTCCACCAAAAGTCTGTTTCTCGGCCAGAAGGTATGCTCCTGCATTTTCCTAAACAAATACCTATTTTTCAGTGCTACTTAGGGAATATCCCCTCCCACCAGCCCCCTTTCCCCAGAACATCTAGGTACAATGAACATTTCCCCACTGAGCACTTGAGGAGGTGTATGATACTCATTTTTGATACTAGTTTTTGAACAAAGAAACTCTGAAACAACATGTAGCACATTTTAAAAATACAGAAATGAGTCTTCATATGGCTACGTAACTAAAAACTGCAATGGAAGTGGAGCTGTGTGCCCGTAACCTGTCTCACCTCGGTCCTAAACAGGTCACAGCTAAGCTTCTGTCAAAGAGGAGATTATTATTCTAAGGATAAAATGTTTTTTTTGCAATGGGCAGCCCACTTCATTGCTGATGTGAACCATTTACAGGTTTTTATCAAAACCTATTTCAGACGTTTGGTCATCGCAGTGGTTTAATGTTTTGTTCTGCATTGTTATTTATGGAAGTTAATGCTGTGTGCTAATGAATGATGCTCTTATGAAAAGCTAGAAGTCAACGATCCTTTTTTCCCTGTGAATACGCTTTGGGACATGGGGTGGTTTAATACCAATACGTACCTGCTTAAAGAGAGGATCCATTTAAAGAGGCAATTCATTAAACTAATTTGGACTTTTAGCCTGAAACCTGCCTTTAGTTCATGATACAAAGTTTTGTGAAGTAAAACTGCATCTTTCTTCTGTCATTCAGTAATCAGATCATTGTGTTGTCAGTCATGACAGATGAGCCATTGTCCATTGTGGAATGTATCTCCTCTGACTCATTTTTATTTCATACTGAGGTTGTTCTCCATTTATCCTGCCACAGTTTGTTTGCCGAGTTAAACATGCATGAGAGTAATGTTATTTTTTGCAAGACTTTGATTTCCCACTTTTAATTTTACAACTAGAGTTAGATCGCTGCTCTGGTAGGGTTCGTTGTTTGACTACTGCCAGGGGGTGGTTTTGAACATATTTTTAAAAACATTTTGATTACTAACTTAGAAGCCAAAATTTATAGACTATGTTACTGTTTCAGGAGAGCAAATAAGGTCAAATGTATGGACCTGATTTTGAACTCCCTTTAGGTACTACACAACCTGTAGTAAGACCTAGCATTGTGTTCCAGCAAGACTGACCCAGCAAATCACCGGGGCTTTGCTGGTGGATGCAGTGGAATCAGGAGTTTCAGGGCAGCTTTAAGCTGTGGTGAGCAAAGCCAGTGTCTGTCGTTAAGAGCTTTCCAGTGAGTACCTTGTACTGGGAAACAGACTTACTGGCTTTCTCATTCACTTGGAGTGCAGCCCCCTGAAAAAATTACTGGTGTGACATGTCCATCCCCATACTGGTTGGTTGTCAGTTAGCTCTAAACGTGAGATTCCCCGTCTTCAGAGGCAGTAAATGATTAGTGGAAAAAACTAAAAGTAGGCTCTGTCTACTAGGATACAGAAAATTCTTCTATTATATGTGAAATTCTTTGTTTGAGCTGATAAATACTGTATTCATGACTTTTTTCTGATATTTCCCCCAAAATACCACATTTAGACCAACCTAAGTTCTTTCAAGACTGAGAATGTAGAAAGCTTTATATGCAAAAACCTTTGCACTGCAGTGATCAAAGAGATTTTATTTAGTATAAAAGCAATAGAAGGGAATTATGCTGCCTTATTGCTAGAAATACTGAGACCATTTCCCAGAAATCATTTTCAAAACATGCTTTTTCAAAGGCACCAAAATTATTTTATTGTGGTTAAAAAGGCAAAGATTAAAACGCTCAGTCACGGAATTGGAGGGAGTTGAATGCGTCCTGCCTCCAAAACGTAAGGTGGGTTTTGCTCGGCCAGGAGGCTCCTGGGTGAGCCAGGATGGCTGCTGCTGCGTGCAGGGTTAGCAGGCTGCTGTCTTACTGGCGGTGCTGGTTGTTCAGGGTTGAAGTGACACATGAAAAGCACAAGAAATTGCTATTTATTCTGGAAACTTAGAAATTGTCTATAAAAACTCTAGTGACTTTGGATTGGTTAAATGCTTCTGTGTAGCCATGTCTACAGGCAATTGCTGTTTAAAAAGATAATACTGATTTTTAAAACAGTTATCTAAGTTTGAGTCTGATGCTTAGCAGAAAAAAAAAATCTGTTGTGTTACAGTTGTCTTAAATTAGTGCCAATGGAATTCCTAAACCTAATGAAGAGTTCTTCGATAGCCGTTCTGGACAGTGGTGGTGCAGTTCCATTCCTCAGACTTGGGGATGCTGGGCTCTTTCTGGATGTGAGGGCAGGAGGTGTTTCCCCGTTTGGAGGAACACCTTTCTTCTGTTCCATACAGCCTCGCTCCTTAAACGGCATCTTGAAGGAAGGAAAAACCCCCAAGTCTCCTGGGTAGGGAGGCGAGTGTGTTTAGGTGGTTCAGCTGGAGGCCTGGAAAACCTGATTCCAGGCTGCTGATTTGGGCTGATTCAGAGCTCCTGTAAATCACCTCTGCTTGCTCTGTGGCCTTCCCCTTTTGGAAATGGAGGTACAGTTACTCTCGTCACATGGGTGGTCGAAAGTTTAATGGGTTAAAGCATTTTGAGCTTTTCCATTTGAAAAGCAAAAACGCTAATCGCGGTTATTTGATTTTTTGTGAGTCTGTACATACAGATTTTCAGTATACGTTCCTGTTCTGTGTGTTCTTCGTAAACTACACAGAAACCTGGAACTACAAAACCCAAACAAACGGTATGTTTTGACCCTCCCGTGATATCTTTGAACACCTTTACAGTCTCTTTGGTCTGCAGAAGCCCTGTCTGCTAGATCCAAAAATAATCTACTAGATGCAGAGAAGGAAGAAAATAGCCCTGTTCTTATTATCACCTTATTTATACATGTTTAATGGGACAAATCCTGTTCTCGGCTCCATGTTTGCAGAAGGGAGAGGGAAGAGTTTTCTTTCTAAGAACAGCTCTTCATCCTTCTAATATCTTGAGATTTAATTACTGAAAAAACAAACGAGAACTTGCAAACCTGGGTATTGTCCAGTTTTCAAGAAGTGCTGTTACTGCGTTAAGTCTTCAGGTAACTGCTGACATTCAGCTAGAAGTCCTTAGAGGTCAGGAAATGTCGAAGAACCCTTCAGTTATACCTGTAGAAGGGTATTAGTGTGACACTAAGTAAGTATTAAAAATCTAGTTACTATGTAAATGGCTGCACGTCCTCCCAGTGACAGCCCGATGGGAACGTGGTGTTCTGCCCATTAACTAGTTTGTTTTCCCTGAGACAATTAGGGAGTAGAGGCAGAGCTGTAAGACTTCAAGCCCCAGCGTTAGGGTTTGGACTATCAGAGACCTCAGCTTGTTGCCTGCAACAGGCGCCTTCAGTTTTCTGTATGAAACTCATACCAGAAGTTGTTCCAAGGCTTGGCAGGTAATTTTGTCTGAAACAAGAAGTGCAGAAAATACTCACGGATGTGCTGAGTGCCATCTGCCTTTGATCTAACTAGCATTTAATGTCAGCGTTACCTGAAGTTGTATCCATCTTTTGTTGCACATGTTGCACAAGTTGTGCCTATTTATTTTTTTTAAAGTGACCCTTTAGGGGATCATGTCTCCTGTCTAATACGTGCTCCATACTATTGGGTAAAATTGAGCTGCTACTCATTGGAGGATTTAACTCCACAGGGAAACTTCTGATTTCTTTTTTCTAATCAATTTTGGCAATCCAATAGCTGCACTGAACCATAAATGCAAAATTTAGCAAACCAACACTTAGCTGTCAGCACATGCTGTCAGCGATGGGCAGCTTTGGAAGCATTTTGTTGTTGCTGTTAAATTGAGACTTTAATTACCTGATGATTGCTCTGTAAATCCCCTATACAACTAGGCGCAGAGATGGATTAAAGGTCTGAAACCCAAATGCTCTGCAGCCAATAGATCCGGGGCAAAACCTTGTGGAACACTGAATTAGGGATCAAAGGGAGTCACCTGTAGAATGAACAAAAACTGCTTAGGAACATACTAGAATCTCCACAGAACAGTCTTTTGGTGTGTGCATGTGTTTTGTTGTTGTGTTTTAATTTCAGAATTCATAGTTTCTTTAACATTTTGGTTTGATTTGATTTGACCTTTTTTTTTGAACAGCAGTTGCTTGTAGTCAAACTCAAGACTCAAACTCAAGTATGAATAACATGCCACGTGTGAAGTGTTAAAGGATTCTAAGCTGTTTGGAAAGCAAGTTTCTTCAGTTTTATTGCAAATTCCTGAACAGACCCATGCTTAAAACAGGGCTGGATTACACTCATGTCCAACCAAAATCACCCTATTTTGAGGGAACATTGTTTACTCAAGCAACATATGCAAATTATCTGAAATGTCAGGCTTTTAGAAAGAGAAAGAAGGTCAATTCATATAATCACATGTATGAAATGAAACCAATTTTTTCATAAAACGTGACTCTATGGCTCTTGGCCTCCCTACATGACCCATTCACTTGTATCGGTTATGTGAATTGGCTCGTGTTCCCAATGAATAAACCCACATACGTGAGGAGATTGGAAGAGTAGAGCTTATAGATGTGGATTACAAACCAAGAGACCACGTTCAGTTATTGATGAGATAAATTGCCATGCCTGAATGGGTTTATTATGCTTCATCGGCTGAACCCAGCAGGTTTAGATAGAAGGAAAGTCTGGCTGAAGTGCAGCTGGCTTCAGGACTTCCTAAAGGAACGACATAACAACTTTCATAGTTGCTGTCCTAATCAGCTACTGAAATGATCATTTTAAATGCCTGGTGTAGACAGAAGCATAATTTATGATGCAGAAAATGTCTTTCCCCATACGAAAGAGTTTGGAAAATTTGTTGCACTTTAAAGTATTTTATGTTTTGGCAGCAGTAAATTTGGAGACTCTGAAATCAGATTTCCCAGCCCTGGCTAGGAGCAGTGACAGAGCCCCCACTTATCAGCTTCCTCCCATACCTGTCAGCGTGCCACAGGGTTGACCTTTGCCAGGTTCGAGATTCACACCAGATTGCCTCAAATTATGGGCGGTTTTTGTGGTGTGGGTCACACACTGTGACGAGACACCAACCTGTCAGCCCTGAGCAAACAGTGCCGTCACTGCGCACCTCTGAGCCCCTCCGAAAAACCATCCTCGCTGGTATGGGGTGGCAGGAGCTGATCCTTACCATTGCTGGTCTGGTGTTTTCATTGACTTATTTGATACAACAGTGTTTAAGTCTTGCTCAAAATGTGTTGCTAGAAGTTGAAATCTGCACTTCCTTGTATTTCTTTAATTCTTTTAAGAACTCGTAGTGCAGATATGAGGTTAATCTCTAGATAGCCGTGCTAACTTCCTCAGTTTATTGGGAAATCCTTCTGATTCTGTAATGATTCAGACAAATACATGAAAGGAGTTAATAGGTGCTAATGACTGGGGTTAAAATCTCTTGTTTCATAAATGACTAAAGGAAGGAAAGCAGATAACATGAAGAATAGAAGCAGTAAGCTCATAGGAGTGCTACAAAGGGTGGTGACCACTGATAAGGAAGGAAAAAGAAGCACGTCCCCAGGTTAGGAGGAGCAGCAGCTTTTATTCTGTTTTGGTGCTGAACGGTCATGGCACGTTCATGTACTTGATGCTCAAGAAATGATTAGGGCATCCTTCATCTACACTTTGAGGAGAAACAAGCACCCTCTTAGACTGCCAAGTAGTGGCCAGCATAAAGCCCAAACAGAGTGTGTTAGCAGGTCCCTTCATGTCCTCCCGGTGTGAGCAGCGTTTGAGTCTTGCGTTTGAATTTTTTTTTTTTTGATAATAACCCTCTGTTACGACCTGCCTTTTATTTTGCATATTTGTTTGCAGTGATGCTATCTCCATCTGTGTTGCAAAGCTCACTTTTCTGCAGCTTCTCTGTGATTTCCCAGCTGTCCTGTTATTTCCCACCTCATGCTTTTCTTTTCAGCTGAACCTTATTCACAGTGAAATCAGTAATTTAGCCGGCTTCGAGGTGGAGGCCATTATCAATCCTACCAATGCTGACATTGACCTTAAAGATGACCTAGGTAAATGGGGCATGGGTTGACACAACTAACGGTCACATGGAAATTATGGAACCCAGAATTTACTCTCTAGGGCTTCACACATTTAATAAGGGCAGAAATTCAAATCTTGCAGGTTCTGTTATGTTGAAGAACTTTATTTGACTTACCCACCAAATCTGAATGCTCGTGGCTATTGCTAGTCTTCAAGTTGATTTCAGTGAAAACAAATCATTTAAATTCTTTTCCATAATGCTCATATGTGACTGTTAGCTATTTCGGGGGGTTTCTTATTTGGATACTTTGAGGACTAAAATACTTCTTTGTTAGGTTGTTTTCAAAATAAGCAGTTTCTCCATTCTGACTGCAATCTCATGGGGGTTTTTTTCTGATACTCAGATGAGGCATAAAGCTTTTAAAGAGGAGCAATTAAATAATTAACTATCCCCAAATCTTTCCTACCTTGATTTCATGTTTAATTCAGCCAAATAATTTGTTTCCATGATGCTTCAATTACTCCATGTCACTTGCACGTTCAGCTGAAAACAAATACTGGTGTTATATCAACAGCGAACTCACAGAAACTCTCACCATTGGTTTATTGCTCTTAAAGCTGCTCTTTCATTCCAGATTGGAAAAAATTTTTAAGAAAAGCTTTCTGGAGAACCCTTGAGCAAAAGTCAGAGAAAAATTATCTTTCATGCATTATGTACTGCATTCCCATCTGACCTGGTGACATCTGCTGCTGTCTTTTTTGTTAAACTTCCTTAATGGAATACAACCCATAATTCTCGTACTCCTGCGCTTCCTGTGGGAATGGACACAAGCAATTTAACGAGAAAAAGCTCTAAGAAAGCTCATTTTTAAATCAGCCTTTCTCAGAAACATGTATGTTTTTACAAATGTCTCAGCCATTCCAGCGCAGAATTAGAAATACCTTTAAAATAGGACGATCGTTTCTGCTTTTTTAAAGCCAATTCAGTACAACCCTGCCTGCAGATACAGTGTCCTCCATACGGAGGAGGCTGTCCCTCACCGAAACTGAGCGATGAATCGCTGTATGTATGAAGATTAGTGCCTGTCAGCTAATTGATGCTGACAAAATGGAGAAACTAGTTATTTTGTTTGGCTTGATGATCCTGAATTTCTTTTTTAAAACAGATTCCATATTTTAGTGTCATGCTCTGTGGGGAACTGCTTGTTCTAGGTTTCTGCAAAGTGAAATGGGGTGTTAGCTGATTTTAAAGCTTTGGAAATGATCTCATGATTGCTCTGACTTGTCATTTTAACATTTATTTGATCATGTCATACTCAATATTCCTCCTCCTGTTCCCTACACCCCCTTCTCTACACACACCTGCACACACAACTCAGCATACTCCTTTGGCGCAAGGTTTGGCGATGTGAAGGTAGGAGAACATGGACGTTGGTACATGTGTAAATGTAGAGCCTGTGCTGGGTCTCTGTCCAACGTGGTTGATATACATCTGTTTACCTGTTGTAGTTGCAAGTTGTACAGGCTGACATTGCCACGATCGACAGTGATGCTGTCGTTCACCCGACAAACTCTGACTTCTACACCGGTGGTGAAGTAGGTAATGGAAAGTTCAGTGCTGCGGAGTTTGTATGTGTGTGCATGGTCGATCAGCAGCCACCAGCTTGTCGTAGCTACGCAGATCTGCATTCGTTTCTCACTTCCAGCAGTCCCGACTGATACCAAAAAGAAAGGAGTCGTTGCAAACTCAGTAGGCATTTTCAATTTTATCACCAAATCAGACTTTCAGAAGTAATAGGAGGCACCGCCAAAATTTGAAGTGCAGGAACAGTACGTTCAATGCAGGCGTGTGACCAAGGAAAATGAATGACCGCATTGTGTGTTAGACACGTTAAATGCCCGTCTTCAATGTGGTTTCAGTCTTGATCTTTAGATTGCTAACCAGTTCCAGGACACCCTCTCCATGCCAAGTTTCAGATGTTCACATCTGATGTGCTGGATCTAGTCCATCTGTATTTTCTGAACTCCTAAACTGGTTATTTTTCATATTTTACCTTGTGGACCAATGTCCTCCATGGCCCTGCTCACGCCAACGGCTAGTGACGCCACGTACATATTTCAGGCAGTTGGTCATCTAAGCTACACTGATGAGAGAAGGCACGATAGAAAACATGACAGACATCTTAATCCAGTGTCCTAAGTGTCCCCTGAGTAACTCTTGTCTCAGGAATACCCCTCTCTGCATATGGTATGTGGAAGGATTTTGTGAAAGGGTAGCACTGCTTTAACCAAACCGCCTTGGTAACTTGCGAAGGCGAATCAGAATTTGGGGTAATCAGGGTGATGACCCACCACTGTTCCAAAAAATGTCCCTTGATCCCAGCCTCTGCTCTATGTCTCATCTCAACCCCATCATCGCTGTGTGAGTGGTCTCCCTCCACGCCCCAGGCCCTGTTTCAGTCCTGGCTTGGAGGGACACGCGTCCTGCAGTGTGTCCTGCGCCACCCCCTTTTCTGCAGGGGCTGCTTCGGGCAGCACGCAGGCAAACAGGTCCATGTAGCCTGTGGGGCAGGAGCAGCTCTGGCTTGACAGTAGAAGAGAAGTGTCACAACTCTCTGTATCTGAGGAATGTGCTTCTGAAGTCTGTCAGACCCACCTAGACAATGTGCTGGTCTCCTGCCCCTCGCCAAAGAAATGCTTTGCTGCCCTTCCAAGAAAATTGTCTCAAAGCTGCACAGCTTGTTCCTTAGCGTAGGATCCTGTTGCCTCTGACTGCTGTAAGGAAGAATAGAAGTGCACAAATGCTTAGCTTCCAATGATTAACTTTTACCCATCTAAATTTAATTTTTTTTTTTAATTTTATTTTTGTTGGTTTTTTTTTCCCTAACAATTTAAATGTACTGGGGGTTTATTCGGAGAATTTTAGAACCTAAATTTCTGCTAACGCTGTTTTCAACACTGATACCGATGCCTGCTTGGAAAGCATGAGATAATGATCTTATTCTCATGGGAGTGACACATATTTATGCTTGTGAGCAAATAGGCAACTAACCTTGAAGCCGTGAAGCAAGACTTCCATCAAGAAACTTGCCAGTGTAGTGGAAAATACAGTACGTCCTTTCCCAGATGATTACAACATAGTTCTGAAATAAAATTTCAATATAAACCCTCACTCTTAATCAGCAGAACAGAATTGAGGAGTAAATGCAGAAAACCTCACTGATTCATACCAAAATTCTACGTTTGCTCTTCTTTATACCAGGTCTGCCAGAAGAGAGCTCGGCGAAACAATCTGACAGGGTTGTTCATTGCGTTTAATTATAAATTAATTCCCAGTAGAAGGGAAAAAGCTGATCCTTCTGGATTGAATTAAACCAAACCAGGCTAAATTCCATTAAATGTACAACAGCTTTGCAATGGCAAACGAATGACCTACTTAATAGATCTTTTTCTGTTCCGAGGGTCTGTGCAAGGCTTAATTATGTTTCCCCTTGAAACAGGAGAAATTAAGGATTATGAATGTCATGGGGGTTTAGGACTGCTCTGAGTTCATGGACTCAAGGGGAGTATGACTGGAATAGATATAAATAGAAATAAGGACGACGTGCAGATACATACAACAAGAATATGTTAGGATGGAAGACTCTCCTCCCATCCCTCCTCTGACAGAGTGGCTTTCTAAGACACCGGTGCCAGCCACGTCTGCTCAGCTGGTGCAGCAAAGGGCACAGCAGGTCATGCCATCCAGCAGCACAGTCCCCAGCACCAGTTCTGGTGCGGGTCTCCTTTCCTAGCACGCTCTCCTAAGACGCCTCGCTGCTACAGATAAAGCCAGTCCAGTCTTTGCTAGGAGACCGGTAAGGTGGTGCCTTCCACTCAGCTGCCCAGCACTTTGGTAACTGAGTTTCACAGAATTCTTAATGAGGAGTTTATTCAGACAAACCGAGACGGAAGTATTTCTGTTAAGAAAGCTTAAATGAGCAAATGGCACTCTGACCTCCGCAGTCTGACCTTGCAGCCCAGCTTTTGGCAAACACCCATTGAGAATTGGTAATGAAAAAAGCAAAAGAAAAGGCATTATTTTTTTTTAATTGTCGTCGGCTTCTATATCCCAAAAGCACTAAACTGCCAACAGCAAATTAGAGACAGGGGCGCAGAGTCAGTTTTTGAACGAACAAGTAAATGCAAATGTTTTCAACTGTTATCTTCATTTTGGAAGCAATTTAGCAATGTTGTCAAAACAAAAGTATCTTGCAGTCCTCTTGGTTCTTAGAGCTATAGCCCCGTTCAGTGAGCTGAGTCTTGGAGGAGGGGCTCTGCTTCCTGGAGCATACAGTATGTGCACTTCCATCAGAAAACGCGTTTTTCCTTTCCTCATCAATGAAAGTAAGGGGTTTCACCACATAAATGTCTAGATCTTTAGAGATCCTCGTTCTGAATTTTTGGAAATCAGTTTTCAAAGTAATCTCTCAGATCAGAGCCTTTGTGATATCACTGCTTGTCACTTATCTACCTTCATGATTAACGTGCACAGTGCAACCTGCTGTGGGATGCTTACATAGTCAGGAAAATGCTTTCTTGGGCTGTTGTTTATTTATGTATTACTATTTAAAACTAGAGCTGCAAAATAAGATCTAAACCATTTAGTGATGGACTGCTTTTGTAAACAGCATACCTCTGGGTCACCCCGAAATACCGCACAGCTCTTCTCCTCGAGAATGACCTTGTCCAGCTCCTTAGCTCTAGTTAGAGAAGTTCATTGGAGGAATATGTTCCTTAGAGATTCTCCTTATTTCTGAGGCTCTTCCTCTTGGTTAAAGGTGGCTCAACAAGCTGGGCAGTTACCAAGTAAAGCAGCCCGCTGCACTCACGAGACTGTTTCATTCCTGGTGCCACCTGTTGGGGTCAGGGACCAAGATCAGGTGAGTTTCAAATTCTTATTGTGGCAAATGGCTCTTTAAAACAATTTGTAAGAGAGAGGGGAAATGAATCTTAGGGGAAGGAGTTATGAACCTTCGACCATTCTTGAGCTAGCGCATTCTTCTGGATCATTTCACACTAATAGCTGCTCATGGAAAGGAAGGAGGTAGGGATGTCACGTCAGATGGTTTAACATTAGAGTCGGACTCTGCGAACGTGAGCGAGGGATACCGATGTGAGGGTTTGAGTTTAGGGTTGTCTCTTTGGTTTTTTCTTTCTGTTATTGTTGTTGTTGTTTTTTAATGACTAGCTAATTCTGAAGTCCCAAAAGGTTTAGATCTTACTTTGCAGTCCCCAAAAAATAATTTGGGCAGAAAACTCTAGAGTGATGTAATAAAAAAGTACTACTGAGTCATGTGTCTGCTTCGGGAACCTGTGATCAGAGGAGTAAACTAACCATTCTCTGTTCAGGGAGCACTTTGGAAAAGAAAGGCGGCAAGGAGTTTGTGGAAGCTGTCATTGAGCTTCGCAAAAAGAACGGGCCGTTGGACATAGCTGGAGGTGAGCTTCCGTGCTACAGGAACCTGCAAACAAAACGCCGCGGGCACCAGCCTGACTGCAGTCAGGCAGCACTTGGGTTCGTGCTGTCTGCAGCAACTTCATGGGTTACCTGATAGTTGGGTTCTCTGAAGTTAAAACATCCACGTTGTACCTTAAGTAACTTTTACCAAAGCGTCTGGGGAATGGGGTTGTGATGTAATGCGACACGTAAAAGGAGGTTATTGCCGGGTACACACCCACCCCCCAGGGATGGGGTTAGTAAGGGCACAGTTCAGAAAAGCACTTAATGAGGTGCTTATTTTTCAGAACAGTTGAGTCCAACTCTGTTAAACATCTGCTTTGTTAAATGCTGCTGAATTTCACTGAACTTAAGCACGTGCTTAAAGTGAAGTGTCTGCTGGGGCACTTTGTTTAATCAGCGCCAAAATCATCACTATAAAAGCTTATGACTTTTTGATGCCTAGTTATCAAAATTTATGTAATATCTGAGAAAAATCTACTCTATGAGTAATAAAGTTTGGTAACAGCGATATGTAATTTTACACCATCTGTGAAACTGCTGATACACGTTGTTCATATAGAAGGCCGATTCTGCCATCTGTGTTTATGCTATAAAAATAAATACAGTGTGCGCAGTTCTGTAAACGAATTCTAAGTAAGGCTGAAGGGGAGATGTAAGGCTTCAGCTCTGACAGGAAAAATTACATCTGTTTACTTCTGGTGCTTAATACATGGGTGTTTTTCTCTTGCTTTTAAAAATTTTTAGTAAGTTTTTCTTGGAATTCTTGTGCCGCAAAAATATGTAGAAACAATTACTCACTACTTGGTTTTTCTCCTCGCTTCTGTGTAGTATTTATCCTTATCAGCCCAGACCAAACTGCTCACAAATAGGTTGCCGGTTGGAGAGATTTTTTTTCTCGGCTATTGGTGTGTTCTTCAGGCCTGAGGCTGCTTGACGCTCTTACCCCACGGGGAGCTCTGCACTATACCGGGAGAGACCGGCTGTTAGGGCCTTGCTGGAGGACTCTAGAGAAGATACTCATCACCACCTCAGTCCCATGGATATCCAGTGTTCAGATCTCTGTTATATGGGTATCCCTCGAATCTACTAACAGCCAGGATCCGTACCTGGAAAACAGCCATAACTAGCACGGAGTGTGTCCATGGCTCCTTCTTTCTGTATTTACAGCAATAGTATAACTTCTCCTTCCAAGAGCATTTGCATTTGCTCTTGGTAATTAACAGTTGTCCTCAACAGAATCCTAATGAGTTAATTAACGACTATCCTAGAAAACACTCCGTGAGAAATAGTAAAGTTGATGATGCATATCAATACAGTATTTCATTCTTTCAGGATGAAGATATTATCTACTTTTCATGTCTGACTAGAGAGACGTCAGCTGCTTTTAATAGGTTTTTGTTGGATTTATGATGTATCCTGAATCTGCCAGCATTTTTGTTGCACGTTATGACAAATTAGCATTGCCTAACACTGAGGCTATTCAACATGTTGGGAATCTGCAAACTCATAAGAACGTAAATGCTTGTGCTCCCATTGTACTCCAGCGTGTACTCCTGCGAGTAACCTCTGGTCTGAGTGCCATATGGCAAAGCCTCATTTCTGCTTCCTGCAGCAGCCACAGGATAGCATCCATATGTGATGGTTGTGCTCCAAGAGTTATTTCTACTATACTTAAATAACAAAATGCCTCATAAACATTCCAGGATGGAGCAGAGAGTTTTTGCCCTCTAAGCACCTTTACGAACAAGATTTTTGTTGTTGTTTTTTTTTTTAATTATTGGTATTTTTATTAGTGTTTTTGAAGACATAAGCTGCCATTTTATACTTAGACTTTTGCGGTCACGTATGATTATATCCCCAAGCGTGCATGTTAGGGGGCTGACTCTCTGTGAAGACTCAGTGTCTGCTCTTGTGAGACTTCGACATGGCTGTGGTAGTATCGTGGTGATTATGGAGTAGCTGGGGGACACACAAGTTGTAACTCTGTAACTGTCCGGCGTCCTGGTGTTTACCACAGCTCTGCAATAAACTCAACCAAAGCAAGATCATCCCTTCACTGGGTTTATGTTCTAAGAGATCTCTGCCTTTTCCTTACATGTGACACAAGTTTGCCCGGTCCCCCAAATAAATGTGTTTCCTTTGATGTCAGCCGTGAGTTCTTGCTCTCTCTCAAATAAGCTGGATTATAGCTGTGATTTATAAATTGCCACAGCAAAGTGCAGCGGGAATTGGAAAAGACAAAGTCTCTGTGATGGTGTTGCCATATTTTAAGATTTGTAATCTAAAACACTCACTCAGGCTAAAGGAAGGTCTGTCAGCTGTTTGCTGTTTTAATCACATATGCACTCTTTTAATCCTAAAGAGAGGAAAACAATTACGTTTCACTTTCCTTTCCTACTAGCTGTTGTCAGTGCTGGCCACGGATTGCCTGCAAAATTTGTGATCCACTGTAACAGCCCAGGTTGGGGCTCAGACAAATGTGAGGAGCTGCTGGAAAAAACGGTGAAGAACTGCTTGGCTCTGGCTGATGAAAAGAAGCTGAAATCAATTGCGTTTCCTTCGATTGGCAGTGGCAGGTAAGGCTCTTATGCAAGCCCAGTGCCAAATAGGTCTTGTTTTCTAAGTGCCGTCTCATAGTTCCAGTTCCTTGTGATGTACAAAACCCAGTGGTACAATGCTGACTTGATTCTTCTTCATTTAAATCGGGTCTCTAAATGAAATGTTCCTTCTAGGTTTGTTGAGGCTGTGCGTGGAGCCTGTAGTATTCTCCAAAATATGAGTCCAGTTTCGGCAGGTCTCTTTCGGACTATCAATTCATTCGTATAAGTTGGGGATGTGGAGGAGAACACGAAGACAAGGGGTCTTTTTTACCTGGTTTTAGCACATCATTGAACTTACTGCAGTGTGTGTCTTAGGGTGGCCAGGAGGCACGGCGTAGTATTGGGTTAAACAGCAGACCTGGCGTGCCTCGATTCTCAGGATTTGCAGAGTCACTTCAAGCTTTCACCCAGAACCTCTGAGCTACATTCCATGCAGTTTACACCATGAGACTTTCTCAGGACAAAAAAGGCCTTAAAAGCCTTTGCTGAGGTCTTTGAAAGCCAAAGTCTGAAGTGAAGGTCCTCTGGCTTTGCAGAGGATGCTCAATGCCTTTGAAAGTTGGATCATGTTCATAAGAGCGTGAATACAGACTACAGTGTTAATCTGAGGCCCTTGGGTTGGGGTGGGAAGGGCGGTTTGGAACTTGGCCCAAATGATGGCTTAGTGTGAAGTCCAAGGGCCAAATCTCGGCTGAATTGCAGTTGTATATTTAACCCTGAACAACTGTCCATTTTGAATTTGCCGTGAAGAATGTTGGCTGATGTACAGCAAGAATATTCTTCTCATTGTGCTGTGTTGCAACACTGGTTTAATTACAGTGTATTCCATGGGCGGTAGCAGGAAGGGCTGTCTGACCTTTTGGCTGAATGACAATTACGAAATAGAAATTTCTCTGGGATAGTAAGTTTCAGTGCCTTGCATCAAACAAAGGTCCAAATGAGGTTGATTTGCATGGGTGTCGTTTTAGAGACATGACACGGACAGACTTCATTGAACCGTAAGAGATACAAGCAGAGGGTTCGTACTAACCTGTTGAGCTAGCTGTCAGGTTCACGGGTCAGGACAAAGAGAAGCTCTGAATTGCTCTTTGGGAGAAGCTGCAGTTCTCTAGGGACTGTGGAGTGACTGTGGAACTGGTTATGTAGAAGTGAGACCATGTAAAGCATCTTCCACAGAGCCCTTTCGTTCCTGGAGAGCTCCCAGCAAAGAACCATTCCCAACGCTCCTTGGAAAGTAGTTGACTGGTGTTGGAAGATGATGAAACCCTGAATAATCACGAGATTCCTGACATTCTGTCAGGAAATCTGGTTACTGACAGGCACGATCTGGGGCCAAGTGCTCAACTTGGCACATGCACGTCATTCTCACGCGAGTTGAAGTGGTGCATTTAAAAGATGGAGAGGGATCAACGGGCCTTGAGAAATAAATGAGGTCGTGTATTTTCCCTTTTTTCTCTTAATTGCATCTATTTGAACATAAATTAATTTTGGAGGGGACAGAATACATTTTGACAATGCTCTTTACTTGTCTTTATGAAGTCAGAAGCGTTAAAAAAAAAAAAAGCTTTTAAAGACAGCAAGCGCCAAAGAGGCCACGTGCATGCCGCTGTTCTAGTACAGACATCTGTCAAGCAGACATCACCCCCTAAACCCACATAAACAGTTTCATTCTCTTTTATAGTTGAGGAACGGGATTACACGAGGGCAGTTCAAATAAATCACGGGGGGAAATAAAATAGCGTACTTGTAGTGTGCAGTGGGCCAGATGCTCAGCTACAGCCAGCTTGTGGAAAGCACGAGTTGGGTGCTCCACAGAGGTAGCCTGGAGTTCAGCCTGGTAGGGCCAGCAGGAGAACACGGAAAGGAGAGTTCAGGATTAGATGTAAAAGCATCCTCAGAGCAGGGATTTCATGCCATGGCTCTGATTTGTTCTGAACTGACACTGCCTTGGGCAGTCTCAACCTGCCTTTTCACCAGCACTTAACTCAGACCAGCCAATGAAGCAAGAGGCTGCTGTTTCTTGCAGCCCACACACAGCCATTGGGTCGGCACCTTTCTTCTCATCCTTTTACTCGGTCTCATTCCTTTCTTTTGAGACAGTGGCTCTAAACAGTTTGCTTTGATCAGCTTCCCTCTGTGTGTGTGTCTCCCTCTGACCTGGCCGCTCTTCTTTCATTTGCCCTCTTGTGACTTCCCCTGAAGTGGAAGTTGTTTGACATCAGAGTTCCCCATGAGCCATTCAGGAACAGCGAATACCCTCATTTCTGTGCTGCCCTGCACGACAATTCCTGCTCAGGAGCAAAATCCCTCCAAGATCTGCTCCCTGTATGCCAGGATGCAGCATTCACACGTAACTAGCCAGGGATCCAGTGTGCTGAGTCTGTGTCTTTTACTCGATGTAAGCCAACAGTAGGAAGTAACTCCTGTGTCAAAACGATGCTCAGCTGATGAGCTCCTGACACAGCTGATGCTCCCTGACCGCCTCATTTGGCTTTGCCAGAATTCAAGGTTTTCTCACAATGCTTTCTCCTCTTTTTTTTCTTCTTCAGTAAAAGAGAAAAAAAGGTCATTTTCAGGAAAGAAAGAAACAGCATGAGCTATTTCATGTCATCATCTTTGAAATATCACAGGCATTAGCTGCAGGCAGCATATGTAATACACCATTAGAGGCAGCACGAGCGCAGAATTGCTCTCGGAGTGGGTTTTATGGAAAGGTAATTTGCAGTAAGCGCACCGTGACACAGGCAGTTGCCGTTCTCATTCTGTGTCTTGGAGCATGTTATCAATGAGAGGAGAGTGCAGCAGCTTTTGGCGCTTCAGTGAGCAGCTGCTCAGAGGGTTTGTACCTCTTAGTGCCAGTGGTGAATTCAAACCAGCTTCGAATGGCCACGAGAAACTTGGCCATCTGTGTAATCTATAAATTATTAATAGTATTAATAGTGCAGGCTTATAATGGGGGGTGTTGACCATCATACGCCTGTAAGTGCGCGTCAAGGAACCAGGTGGTGTTCAACGGGCTCTTTCAAGTCCTGTTTGGGTCCTGCTCATAACAGAGTGATCACATCCCATCCCCTTCAGCCCAATCACTGCAGCGCACTCCACTGCTGCTCGGGGAGTGCTGGGGCCAAACCAGCCTGGGTGGGTGTCGGTGTTTCACGAGTAATACAGTGGCAAGGCTGAGGCCATGTTCACAGTAGTTACCAGGTGTAATTTCAGGAGTTTGCCGTGACCTATAAAACTCACAGTTCAGGTCATGGCTTTGTTCAGACCGTTCTGCTTGTGCTTGACCTGTTTTAAGAGTAGATGAGATGTTTCAGACAAGGGCTGCTAGATAAAAAAGTGAAAAAGCTTGTAGGAACGGTTCCCAGGCGAGACTTTGAGCTTCGAAATTCGGTCATGCACAGTTTTGTCATCTGAGAAAGCTGCAAGGTTTGTTCTGTTTGTTTGTCTGTGGCTTCTCCAGGAGAAGGGGGCAGGAGCCTCTTCGGGCATTGCTAGAGGAGTAGAAGGGCCTCTGGTTTTCAGATCTTCCCAGCTGATACCAAGCAGGTGTCTTCCACACCTTCCACAATAGTTTTCTTAGGCCTGTACTTCCTTTTTAATGTCAGTGTATGTAAGGAGTGTTGCCGTGTTGCTGAGGTTGGCTTAGAGAAGCCATCAACTCCCTAGAGTCTGCCTCAGCCCTGACACAGCTACCCAGGCTTCCCAAGCCCAGTCAGGTTAGACTGGGCCCATCTGGAGAAGGCTCACTGTGACCCAGGAGGGCAGACTCAGCCTGCTTCGCTGTCCCCAGCCCGCTGGAAGTGGTGGGGGTGCTGCCAGCAGTGATTCTCTCTACCACACCACTAGAACTCATTCTCTCCTCCTCTTCAGTCTGCAGCAAGGCTGCACAAGTAACTTCTTTAACTCTGTGCTCATTGATAGAGGTAACACCATTCTGTACTCTGTGTCTTTTCATGTCATTTTTCTAGACCAAGGTCTCCGTCCCTTTTTTATTATTTTTTTTTTATGCTTGCTTTACTTTCAGGGTGGGTTTGACTCTGCGGCGCTGCTGTAGGTGCTGCGTTCCTGAGCACTGCAGGCTGTTGGTTTACATGTCAGTTAAATGAGAGTAATCGACCCACTGTAAGGTTCAGCCCATTAATGTGACTCTTCAGGTTTGGGGAATGCTTTTCTTCTGTTCAAACATTTTCAGACTTCCTAAACAAACAAGTTCATAGCTTCTAACTCAGACTGCAGACACTGGTCTTGCAGCTCTATTTACCATCCTGCGGCAGAGGAGAGCCGGAGCGTTCCCTGCAAGGCTGCGCCAGCAAGAGCTCCTTCAGCATGTCTTCATTGTCTTCTTTGTCTCTCCTAGAAACGGCTTCCCAAAACAAACGGCTGCTCAGCTGATCCTGAAAGCCATCTCCAGCTATTTTGTGTCGACGATGTCCTCTTCAATCAAGACGGTGTACTTCGTGCTCTTCGACAGCGAGAGTATAGGGATATACGTGCAGGAAATGGCCAAACTAGATGCCAACTAAACCTAGAAAGCTACAGCACCAGCCCCTTCTTCTACCCATCGTCCTCCCCAGATCCTTGACTCCTCGTGAAGCAGAGCATCCCTTATTTTAAATTTTGCTCATCTAGGGGAATAAAGGTGGGGGTTTTGTTTTGTTTTGGGGGTTTTTTCTGTTTGTTTTGTTTTTACTTCCCGAACTGTTTTATGTTGGCACTGATAGTTGGCATTACTGCTGTTAATGCACTGTAAACCAGGCATCGTCTGAGCTTAGTGTAATCTAGGAGATTTTATAGTTTTATTTTAATGAAGTATGGATCGAAGCAGAAAGCTGGTAGGAGTATGTAGTCTTTTACTTGTGAAAGAAACAGGCCAACCCTCTTTTGTAACTGTGTTGTGGTGCTTTATCAATACATCGAGTGGCGTTCCTTTCCTTTTTTTTTAAAAGAACAGATGCTATAAACCTAATTTGTGTTTGTTTATTGTCTTAATGAAAAAGCTGGAAGAAAAAAATACAGAAACCCTGTTGTCCTTAATTATATTTACAATTTTGAAATGGTGTGAATTGATTTAGTAAAATGTTTGAACTGTTGCTGTTGTACTCGAATTAATTATTCCCTTAAGCCTTTGTTTTCTGAGTTCTGGAAAGTTAGTTATGAGTGGGATGATGAAGCCCCAGACCTGAACCAGGGCCCTGGAAACACAGCTGGAGGTGCAGGGTGCCCGTGCTGGCTGGATGTGAGCGTGCCCAGCAGACCGGCGGGGGTTGAAGCCCCAGACCTGAACCAGGGCCCTGGAAACACAGCTGGAGGTGCAGGGTGCCCGTGCTGGCTGGATGTGAGCGTGCCCAGCAGACCGGCGGGTCTCCTTCCAGTGAGCGTTCAGACTTCCCAGTTGGTGCTTCAGCTCCTTCCGCTCAGACTCTGGCTTAATTGGCTTTTTAGGAGGGTGAAGCCTTTTATATCAAGAAAAGGCCTGAAGTTTTTTGAACTAGTTCCAGCCATTTAATATTGGCCTGTTTGAAGCCATTTTCTGTTTTTTCCAAATATTTATGAGCCCGGTTTGTACTGGTTGCCATATCATGTGCACAGCTGAAACCCATCCCAGCGCAGACCTTTATGGAAGCCACTTGCTTTTGTGCTGAGAAAGCAGAGGTTGCACTTTCAGGAACTGCAGCATACAAATGCTCACACGAAGAGGAAGCTCTTCCTTTGAAGTCTTTAGCTTATTTTTTTCCACCTCTGGTGAAAACTCTGCATGCTGATGTGAGAGGCCTTTACATCCCCTCTGCACTGATCCAGAGCAGTGAGCGGACCAAATGCACTGACTTTTCAGTAAGCTCAGACTCACTGAACTTATCCTGGACACCAAACATTAAAAATGCATAGCTTAAGCTCCTGTAAGAGCTTCTTTTCCAGTGTAGAAGTTTAGCTACTTGCAGCTTTCAAGGGACCTGCTGTAGAGGAACAGCAGCAGCAACATCAGAAGATGAAATTTAAAATAATGGGATTATTCTAAACCCATACCCGAAGCTAAAAGGAGTAGAGCAAATTAATTTTGTGCCTCTAACACATAAGGTGTTTGACCATACTATGGGCTCAAATTTAAATGTTTTAAATGGCCAAAATGCATCTGGTGTCGTTCTTCAAAGTCAGCAGCATTTAATTGTGAGGGGTTACCGCAGCCGTGTCGGGTCTTCAGCTGGAGCTGCACTTTGCCCAGATGTCACTAGGTGTCACTAAAAGGATGGGAAAACAGAGGAGAGCGTGAGCGAGCAGGTCCCGGCGGAAACACCGTGGCAAAAAGGGCCCTAATTTTTTCAGGAAAGGAAGATTTTTGACACAGGAGGAAAGTGCACGTCAAAGTGAGTGAACACTTAACAGCTGCTGGGTCCCTTCGCACCGGAGCATTTACTACAGCAAAAAAAGGCCCCACCTTTTTTAAAGGGTGTTGTTTTTAACATCAGTAACAGGAAAAAAAAAGTTTGTCTACAAGTGTTTTCAAAGTCATTGGTAGTACGTCCCCCTGTGGCAGTTAATAAATCTCTTTTCCGTGCTGGGAAGGTCAGCTTCGGTCTTTCAACTAAGAAAATCACAAAACAAACTGCACTGTAATTGAGATCACATGGACTTGATGCTTCTGGCCTCAGTCTCATCTGCTCCATGAACATCCTTGGGATGACATCCTTGGGAGTGCCTGTGATGTGCCCTTGGCTTTGTTCAGGCTTTGGTCTGTCTGTTTGCAAAAGAAAAGAGCCATGAACAGCCCCCACCTGGAGAAATTCTGAGCTCTCAGCACCATGTCCCAGCTTGGTCTAAAACAACTATCAAGGACTTTTTGCACTGCCTTGACCAAGGAAAGCGCTTCCCCTGGCAAGCAGGGCCCCAGCCCCAGAGCTTTCACGGAGTCTTCTCTCATTTCAACTCATAACTGTGGACCATGTTTTGCTCCTGGTAAATCACGGCAGCATTGAAGCTGGTCTCATGGGTCATCGCCTTCAGTACAAACACCAGAGCACCCTTCTCTTCCTCAGCAGTCACTCAAAAGCCCATAAACCCTTGGTGTGTTCAGAGAACACCCCAATTCCGTGTCCCAGTGTGCTCCACAAGCAACATCAAGTGGCTGCAGGGCTGGTCCCCTCTTCTCCTCAGGGGTCCTGAACTGTAGCCAAGAGAGCCCAGAGCAACCCTGAGCTGGGCCACACAGGGCAGACTCAGTGTTACGGTGTATTTTCAAGAACCTACAAATTAACATATCGGGTTCCATGTATAACAAGAGAAATCGCCGCTGACACGTGCACTGCGGCCGGGGCAGCACTGCTCTGGGAATCTCCCGAGTGTTTGACTTGTTAGAGCTAAATGTGCCAGCTCTGTCTGCAAAAAAATTAATTATTCACACTCTGGGAAGGCCACGTATGGAAAAACCTCAGAGAACACGCCTTCGCAGCTCCTTTTATTAGTAAGTCTGTTATGGATCTTACCTGACAAGGTTAAAACAGACATTCTCTCTGTAACTGGTTCGGTGCTTTCAAAGGTTAAAAGCATTTTGTGGCCAATGGCATTTTCAATTCCCTGTTTCAAATCCCGCTCTCCACTATTTCTGCTTCTAGTCGACTCTTTCACAGTAGAAAACTCGTTGTCAGACTGTCCTTAGAGTTCAAAGCATGTGACTGTTGAAGTCCCCTCTGATTTTGCAGCCTCTCATCCTCCCGAAGCCTTCCTCAGGCTCACTTGTCAGCCTGGGTGACAGGTTGAGTTGGTAGCAGTTTGCTAACAGCACCGTAGATGTGTCCTCTGGACAGCTGGTGCGCTGATGGACAGGGTAAACTTTGAGGCTCTTGTTACACCCCACCGAAACCAGCCCTCCCTACTACACAATCAGTTGAAGATGCAGTAACCACCCCGCTGCCTTGCCTTCAGCTCTTTTCTGGGTGTCGATGCCGCACTTTGGCAAATTCAGGGGTACACCACCCTGCAGCAGAGCCTGCGTCTTCTGCTGTGGGTTTTGTCATCAGCATGTCAACTTCCAAGATAATTAGGAATAAATAATTGCTCTACTTTAATAAATTACAGATTTTTTTAATCTAGTTTTAGATAAATAACTCTTAAACCATCTGGAAACTGGTTGTTAATGAATGATCAGAGACTAGATGAATTCTCCTACTGAATGATCTCTGTCCTCTGCTATGAACTGAGGGGGCACGGCCCAGGCTCCCTTGAAACCAAAAAGGTGATGAACGGGGCAGCGCCAGATCATCTGTGCTCCAGAGATTCGTCATGAGAAGCACTGCCATGTACAAGATTTCATTGTAATTATAAAGCGTCACTCAAGGGCTCGTTAGGAGCAGCATCAACATAATGATAACATAATACGAGACTATAAAAAGGTGGCTACTACTAGCTAGATAGGAGAGCCTGGGGTCTTTCAGCCTCCAGAAGTGCTAAGGAAGAGTTGGTATGATGGCTGTGGTTTCGTACGAGTGGAATCGGACTCGTTACGTGTGATCAAAGCACTTTCAGAAATGCTTTTTTCAGTACAAAGAGGAATCTGGAATCTTCCTATTTGTAAACTCTCCAGAAAAAAAAAAACCCTCACAGTACTTCCATCCAATAACCTAGGAGATCGTGGATTCTGAGAAAAGCCCCCAAAAGCGAAAAATAACACCACACAGACAAGATTTTCCAGCATTCATTACCACCGAGTTTTTGTGAGCTCCCTTCCCCTTGATCCTAGCTGGAACTGGGGGTTCTAGCCTGAACAGCAGCTCCGCCAGGAGCTGCAGGTGCTTGGCACTCGGGTCTGCGGCCGCTGGTAACGGGTCACCTGCTCTGCTCTACGATGGTTTTGCGGAGAACAGTAATGCCTCGAGTTGTAACAGCA
The DNA here is from genome assembly GCF_000710305.1 of Buceros rhinoceros silvestris. Lineage (NCBI taxonomy): Eukaryota > Metazoa > Chordata > Aves > Bucerotiformes > Bucerotidae > Buceros > Buceros rhinoceros. The sequence continues at coordinate 9,270 of NW_010388014.1, read as the reverse complement.
GCTCCGAGGGAGCAGCATAATTGATAGGCCTGAAGAGTGCAGGTAAGCAGAAGGATTGTATTTATATCCCCGGCGTGAAACCCAGCGGGAAGTGGGTTATCGCACGCTGGCCGAAGCGCCTGAAAATTGCCACCGATTTCTTTCCGTGCCGAGTTCTTCCGAGCTTTAGTGCACTCCTCCATAGAATCCTACTTAATGCCTGCCCAACTCATGTTTAACCATTATCACTAGCAACGCACTCGTAAATGCCGCTTACTTGTCAGATTCCACGAAGAGGAATCAAGGAGAGATGATGCTGCTGCTTCCTAACACAGAGGAAGGAGCAACAAAACGATTCACGGAGCAGCCTGCAAAATCCCGACTTTTCCACCCTATTCCACCGGCCTGGTTAACGGCAGAAACGTGATATTTTTGTACCTTGAAATGACTGGCCCTCGTAGGCTTAGGAGAATAAATTAAAGCTGAGCCCAAGCGCGCCTCAGCTGCAGCGATGGGCAGATTGATTCGCTTTCCATCTGGGAGATTAAATTCCACTGCCAAGAAAATGGCACCGGCATAATTAGCTGTCAGTCAAGCTGTGAAGAGCCAGACTCTGCGGGATAATTGAAAGCCCTGCAGCTTCTCATTACACACTACAGCAGCCCTATTTGCAAATTCCCACCTCGAGGAGGTTCTCCCAACGTGGGCAGGACCGTTCCGAGTCCTCCTGGCGCACTCCTCCCAAGTGGCACAGCAGCGGTGTGCAGGGACGGGTTTGTTTTCAGTAACTTACGCTTACCCGGAGTTGGTTGTAATATATTTGTCAACAGCCCCTGACAGCTCCGCTAGGCTTTATTTGCGAGCAAATCTAAACCGCTAGAAGGAAATGGGGGGTCTTAACTCCAGTTATGCCCAGGAGACACCTTCATAGGCAGAAAACTCACCTCCCTCCTTTTCTCCTGTCACTCCTCCTTTCTGCTCTCTCCACGCACTATCCCTCCCATGTGAATTCTCTTACTCAGCACATTGTCATCTGCAATGACCCCTGCAGTACGCGACATTACAAACACATAAGTGCCATAAAACGATCAACTCTTTTCCCTCCCCTGTTCCACCACCCTCGTGCATGCTGCAGAGATTGCTGCAGGTCCAGGGACGTTCAGGAGATGCAGCTCCAGTGATCAGCCCCTGCCTTGCTGCAGGCTACGGGGACATCTTGGCAAGGGGGCAAGAGGCAAAAAGGGCCCTGAGAGGAAAACACTTGGCAGCTTTCACCCTACAGCCAGGGGGAATGTGTGCAACAGATTTTTCTTCTGAGCATAACAGGAGCCAGTGCTGCCTGGAGCCTTCTGGGGGTATTTAGCTTGGAGAAAAGGAGGCTCCAGGGAGACCTTCTCAATCTCTACAACTACCTGGCAGGAGGTCGGTCTCTTCTCCCATGTTACAAGTGACGAGAGCAAATGGCCTTAAGTTGTGCCAGGGCAGATCTAGGTTAGATCTCAGGAAAAACTTCCTTGCATAGAGAGTTGTGAAGCATTGGGACAGGCTGCCCAGGGAGCTGCTGGAGTCCCCATCCCTGGAGGGGTTTCCCAGCTGTGTGGATGTGGCACTGAGGGACATGGTTTAGGGACCCTGGCAGCGCAGGGTGACCAGCTGGACTTGGTGATCTTAAAGGTCTCTTCCAACCAGATGATTCTGTGATTCTTTTAGGATGGGATGTATTTTCTATTGCTCTTCCCTGGTAACTTCCTCACTCACTGACGAAACAGAGAATTAGGTCCACTGCACTCGCCCGTTCCCCCATTTTTAATCAGACACAGTTGCTGCCAGCTCCGGCGGGACGCCTGGGCCACCCTTTGCTGCCCAGGGCAGGGCTCTCCTGCCTCGCAGCTTGGCTTTACCTGGTCACATCTGCACCGAGGTGGGAGGGGATGAAGTCCTCCACGGCAGGACAGTTTCAGCTTCCCACGGAAGAGGGAGCCAGTGTCACGCCTCCCACAGGGCTCCGGAGCCTCCGGGCTAATAAAGCCCAGCCTAAAGCACCAATAACCCTCCTTAAACCAGCGCTTTCGTTATAAAGTGTGATTTATGTCCGTCTTTAAGAGCACCACAACCCCGAGCCTTCCTACAGGCACGGATTTGCCTCTCATCTCCCTGCAGCACTTGTAGCTGGGAGCAATTCGAGATCCACAGAACTCACTGGTGTGAACTGGGAGCCGAACTGGGAACAGAACAGGTGGTTCATAGAGGAAGGAACCGGCTCGCTGCTGTGACGTGGTAGAGGACCGAGCAAGACAGAAAAGAGTGTGAAACCATTTCTGACTATTGAAGCTCCATCAGAAATAGAACCACACCAACCTACCCCCATGCCCAGAGGGAGCAGGTCGGGATTTAGCTCGTGGCCAGGTCTCACGCTGGCTTATATTCACGTACGCTGGGAGAGGGAAAATCGCCCCTCTCGTCCGTGCACAATGCCCCTTTATGATTTATTGCAGTCCTCCCTTTTTGCCTCAATTACTCACTTCAAAAGGGGGTGGAAATGGGACATTCCTACCCCTAATACTAAATGCATGTAGTCAATAAAAAAAATGAAAAAACACTGAAAAATGTTTAAAGGGAGGGTGCTTAAGTTATTGCAGCCCTTGGGAGCACTAATGTATGTGCCAACAAGTTACTGTATCTGGCTTTAACATGCTTATTTATTCTGCTGCGCAATAAAACTCTGTCTTAAAGAGTGCCAAAACCTGCTTGCCATGGCAACCCCTCATCACACGTGTTCCAGCACTACCTACAAGCACCTTCTTAAAGAGAAATACACAGCAGGATGAATGGCTCATGACCTTCAGGGCATTTTACGAAGTTTTAAGCACCCGTTGGGCTGAAATATTTTTTCCAGGTATTTTTTCCCCCCTTTTTGAGTAGCTAAGCAGCAAAGCAAAGCCTGTTCCTCGCTCTCTTCTCTCTGAGCGGAGCTCTAACAGCCTGGACAAAGCACAGAGCCTGGTTTTCACCTGCAGGTCTCAGCTTGGCTGGGGAAGCACAGTAGGAATCAGCTGGTCTTCTACAGTTTCAAGCACGCTGCAGCTGTTCTGGGGGTAATTAGTCCAGCACAAGGAAAGCGATGTTTTCCCTCCTCCCAGCCACACTAACCATTTGCTCAGTCTGGCCTTTAATTCCAAGAGCGCACGTGTCCACAGTAAAACCACACCATGCTAATGTTGCACTTCCCCGTTCTGCAAGTGCTCAGCCCGGGAAATGGTTTGACTCCATGTTCTTTTCAAACTGGTACGGGTTCCCCTGTCTGACCACGCTGCCTCAGCTAGACACAGCACTAAAGGGAGGACTGGTTCCACAGGTACAAGTTCCCAGTGGCTCAACAAGCAAAGCCTGGTTGATGGTGGCCCTTTGTATTTGTCATCACTGGCTGTTTGTTCTGCCAATGCATCTGTTGTGCAGCAGCAGGAGGAGCAGCCAGGCAGGTTCTGCCCTGCGGGTGGGTTGCCTCCAGGAAGGTATAAGTGCCAGGAATTGCTCCATCAGCCCTTCCATCCTGTTGTCCTCATCTGCATCCTTTTGTGGGGTTCACACCCCTCCCCTTCCTTTTCCATTTGAAAGAGTTATTTTGCATTTCCCAGACTCATCACAGGTCTATACACAATGATGCTTCAGCTTTACTTGCCGGGATTGGAGAGGGCAGGTCTGGGTCTGCAGCCCAGCACTCTGCAAGCTCAGGTTGAGGCCATCAGAGGTTGCTGGTGGAGCCTTCCCAGCAGCCACAAGGACTCCCCACACACCAACGTAGCCTGAAAAGCCCTCTCAACCCCCAAGGAGAGGTTCCAGGAGATCCCCACCATCAGTAGAGGCACTGCCTAGGTGGGAATCCATGCTTGGGGCATCCCCATGGATGTGCCCACCTCACTGGACACTACTAAGATTGCCCAGGGTAAATTAGAGGAGGTTTAGTCCTCTGGCATCAAATCATGATTTTCTTCACAAGAAGGTTCGGTTTAATCCTTACAGAAAAATCTCTGACCAGTATCAGAGATTGTGGCCTCTCTTGGCCACACACTTTCCCTAGAGCCGGCAAACTCCCCTCACTCCAGTGCCCACCCAGCCCCCTGACCTGGGCCCTGCTGCAGGCTGTGGTGGGAGGGAGAGCGCTGGTCCCAGCAAGGGACAGGGGATGTTACCAGAAATGGTTGTAGAGATGTTCCTTTGTGTGGCCAGGTCCGGGGAAAGATCTCACCAGCAGAGAAATGCTAGAAAGCACCAAAAAGGTTTTTTTTAAAAATAAATAGATGTGTATAGAACAAGAAAAGGAATCAGTGTATTCTTAATGCTCCATTATCAACGGTGCTCAGTGAGGGATTTTCTGCTTTGCTGGAGCATGTAACAGGCTTAAACGAGAATCCCTATCAGAATAGGATTCCCTAATTATGCAGATAGCATTTTGTTCCTGTAACGACAGCACAGAGGCTCACAAACTGCACTGCTCACACGTTTCTGTGAGTAACAGCGGTGTCTCTCCTCTTGCACCCCAGCGCCTGTCACCCTGACAAACCACCAACCATTCCAGACTGGAGGGGTCTCAGTGATGTCTGGTCGTTTTTAAGGAGGCTTTCAGCTACTGATTCCTGGCACACTGGTGTGCCAGGGGTGAATGCTAATTGCCCAGCCCCATGATATTCATTAACCCCTTCAGCACCAGCTCAGGCACATCCTTCTGATGCTCAGTGAAGCCTGTAGAAAGAGGACTGTCCTGGGGGCTGATTTCAAACACCAGTCTTGCTCTTTACCTCCCAAAACAAAACCACTCCTAGAGAAAAGGCAGGTGAAATATCCTGCTTCTTTATTTCATTTCTTTTCTCAGTGACTGGTCACGTTCCTGATCTCAGTGACCAACAGAGAACACAAACCCAGCAGTTGCATGTCTGTAAATGTGGCAAAACAGCTCAAAATTTCCAAATAAAATGTAGCAGCTCTGTGTGGTGAATGATTCCTTCTGGTAAACCAATACCTGCTTCTGTGCTAGAGCAGCAAATGTGTGATTTACTGCTCTGGCAGCAGGATCGATCCCTTCCCTGCAAGGGTGGTAAACAGATACGTTCCTTGCTAGAGAGCTGAGTTTGGATTAGCTTTGTGCAAGTTCGTGTTTATGCTGAAGTGTCCTATTATGAACACTTTGTCATGTCTCACAGCTTCCTAGAGCCCAAGGGGGAAACATCTTGACATTAAACTGGTGTCATCAGTTCAGAAGAACACATAAAGTTCATTTTATTGAGCTGTAATTTTGCAGTGCATTTGCAAAACTCTGAAAATATGTTAATGTGTTATTTCTCCTAACAGCAGGCACTGAAAACACACACTGCTCTACTTGTGCATGTGTTTACAATTATTTCTGTACATTACTGTGTCCATAGAGCCGTTAGAAAAATTTCCAAGCTGGGGTGTATGTAGTTAGTTTTACTCAAATTCCCATAAATGCATAAGAAATCTCTGCTGCCTAGAGACTTTGGAAAACAGACTTGTAACTGGATCGAATATCACGAGTGATACCTATTACCGCATCCCCCTCGCCTGCTCCGTTAGAACTTGGAGGCGTCGCAATATTTAGTGTCATTACATAGCGCTGGAGGCATGAAGGCTCTCCAGGCAGATTAGCATCTTCACATTTCTCACACCAAAGCACCTAACCCGTCGGAAAGGACTGTTGGGTCTCGGCTGATCATTCATTTGTCTCTTGGTTGAAACCCTATGACTCCATTTTAAGAGCTTTTTTATAGACTCGTATAAAGGAGAAAGTGAACTTTTTAACATGTTTGCACTCCACTAAGTCAATACACATAAAAACAGTACAACTGGGGTTCCTCCATGGATCTATGGCCCAGGAGTGCTAAGCTGGTAAAGAGACCTAGCTACTAGTTAGGAAAGAGATTAGCTTTTTTATTTCCTTTTCTTCCCTTTGTTAACGTCTTCCTAGAAGCCAAAGGGCATCCAGGAATGTGACAGTAGGATGAGCCAGATCCCAGACTCTCCAGACAGATGTTTTACCCACTAAATTCATATGTGCTTATTTTTCCACCTCAATTATTCTCTCAGAATAGTCCATTTTGCTCTGGTTATTGGTTTGCTCTTGCTTATCTGAGCAAACCCAGCAGCATTTAGCAGGATTCCCACAGCACTGTCATTACTGCCTCTATAGGACCTTATTGTTCAAGGAAACACGCAGCTTAAAAATAACAAGTCGCCTCTGTCCCAACAAGTTTATGTTGGAGCATGTCACCAGCTGCCTGGTAGGTCGGTCGCAGAGCAGGAGTGAGGATTAAGGTGTATTTCTCCTACGTGAAGGCCATCTCCTACACGCTCTTGCCCATCCTTCTACCTACATATCTAACGATAGGTCATAAAGCACAGGGGAGTGTTTGACCACCCCATCTACAGTGTGCATTATGGAGCATCTTCTTCCCCACCCCGTATCTCTGGCACTTGCCCAGATGCTTCCCACAGCTGTAGAAAAAGCTGAGACATGCGAAAGGAAATCCAATCAAGTTGTCTCCATTGCTATTGAAGGCACTTGGACCCCACCTCTGAAGCCTGTGAGATGGGAAGAGAAACTTGGAGGAAGCAAGGCAAAGAATCTCAGCAGCTGCAAGATGCAGCAAACAAAAGGAACATGTTTTTAAATAGAAACCATCAGCACCAATACAGCTGTCAGCTGCGCTTTGCCCAAAAAGTGAGTTTTTATTAAGCTCTGTAAAAGCTTCTAGATCTGAAACTTTAAAAGCATTTTTCTGTTTAAACTGCAAGTTTTAAATGGCAGAGCTTTATTGAAAGCCAATGTTCACACAAGAGTTTTGCCAAGAGAATCGCTGAGATGAATACTGTTATTAATTATCATTTAAACATCTACATCTCCAACAGTCTTTCAAAACCTGGCTGAAGTAGTACAGCCAGGACCTCCCAGCCAGATGGCGAATGAAATCCTCCTTCAGCCTGACACTTCCAACATGGCCACGTCGTGGACCGAGTTTAATCAAAGAAGGTTTAATCCGAAGTTAAAGACATTGGTCTGGTACCATTGATTGCTCAGTTTGCAGGAACCTGAGTGGTCTTTGGGAAGTAATGAAAGAGACAGAAAAGCTCGAGGGGCCTGAGGCCGTTATCTCAGGCCACATAAATCAGTGCAGTTCTTCAGTGTCTTTAGGTCTGAAGAATATTTGGCTTCCTAAAAATCCAGAGCTGAGCTATGCCACCAGGAAGTGAGGACTGAGGGGAGGCGACAGCACAGTCAAGGGATGGATTTGTCAAGAAGCAAAATTCAGGCAGAAGAGGCAGAGAGGAAGTCTCAGGAGTTCGGTTGACCTTCACAACAGTTAATCCCACATCACTACAAGTAGTTCCTGGGGCTTCTTGTCATCCACTGACACCACAGGGCCAGGCCTTGTGGGGTGTCCAGCAGGCAGGAGGGAAGGGATCACGGAGGATCTGGCACAAGGAAGAAGTCTCCTGCATTTCCAGCTTCCTCAGCAAAACAGTGACCTCATTCAAAGCCAGTGGGAATCAGCCCAAACCCCTCCGATACTCCCTGGTGAACACCTCTGGTACTGTCTTCACAGCCCCAGTCACTCCCCCACCCCCAGCTCTGTTTTAAGAAAATTCACATAATAAAACCCTGTTACATCCTACAGGTTCAAAGCACACAGACTCATCTTCTGTTTCTAGAAGACTTGAGACATTGTGCTGTGTTTTCTGCACGGTTTCCTCCAGCTCTTGTTCACACCTCATCATCCTCCCTTGGCTGTCGATAGACGTGTGGAAACAAGCCTGGGACTTTCCATGGCACGCTTCTCTGAGCTTCCCTGCCATCCTCTCTTCTCCAGCCTTTCTCTGTCATCCCTTTTAATCCAGGCACATTTGGGATCAGATGTGATCCCGTCATTAGATCAAGGGCATAATTTGGCCTTGCCAAGGAGCTGACTTTTGCCAGGGCTGGTTGCAACACTAAGACAAGGTAGTTTTAAACTGCAGGATAACTGGGAAGGGAAGCACTGAAAAATGAATAAACAGGGGGAGAAACATACAGAGAAATGAAAGAATGAGCAACAAGGGGGGAAAAAAACAGTGGAAAGTATAAAAAATAAAGAAAAATTCAGGGGAGGTGTACAGAATTCATAGAAGAAAATGCCTCACATCAGCTAAAGGAGAGCTGGAAGCTGTCCGGGCTGGTGTTTCAGCTAAAACCTTTATGTTGTTCTTTTTTTTTATTTTCTTGAGCATACACATTAGTCAAAGCCATCTGGAGGGTGGTGAAAGCCACAGAATTCCCCAGCCATCACCAAGCATCATCTTTTCCTAAAAATACTGTTCTAGGCTGTTATTTATTTGAAGAAAAGGTTGAGAACATTTAAACCAGAGGCAACCACAGGCTGGAGAAAATGCTTATTAAACAGCTTCAAATTATATGTATAGTTTGAAACAGTGTTTTAAAGCTATATAAAAATAATTCAACTCTTTCAGTAGAGTCAGGTTATGCTGCCTGGACAAAGGCAAGGCTTCCATAGGGAACATTTTCTGATCACGTTCTGCTCAGACCCCAACAGCACACCACGTGCTTTCTTTGGATCACCCTAAACCTTACACCAGAAACCAGCACAAACTGCCACATCCCATCCACACACCTGCAAGAAAATAAGGGAACTCATCCCAAGGAGGGATGGGTTTTGCTCTCCAAACAATATCTATCCCTGCCTGTTGACTCTTGAAGAGGGCTCTATCCCCACGGGCTCGTTTCAAAGGCTTTGCTATCAAAATATGGCTGCAAAACACACCAGCCACGATGATCTTCCTGGAAGGGAGGGCAGAAATTCATGCTGTGTTCTCCTTTCTGACACCCTAGAAACTCCTGGGGTTTTTTTACCTCACAATGGAAGTTCAAGGGAGGAGCTGTATCACTCACAGGCAAACTTGCTGTGGAAGACCAGAGGTGTCTGCCCTTAGTAACTGAGTGACAGGCACTGTGAGAACACCAGTAATGCAGACTCCCAGTGCCCACTCCATCGTGTTCAAACACACCGAAATCAGCTGTCAGATCTAACAGGGGGCTGAAGGCGACGGTACACAGGATATTCTCCTACCAAGGCTCTACCAAGCTAAAGTTTTGCAGGGAAATCTTAATTTCTGTACCCCTATAGCTCATTCATCACCCGGGGATTAAGGGAATCTTGAAATAATCACAAAGTTCTTACTAACTGCATTTTTGTTTTTAATCCTCCTCCTCCTCCCCACCCCCCT
>NW_010388013.1:23649-28822 GCF_000710305.1 Buceros rhinoceros silvestris | reverse complement strand
AATCTATTTTGATTGCGGAGTTTTTTTCCACACATCAGTTCCAATCCTTAATGACCCTCTGAGTAAAGAAATTTTTCCTAATATCCAACCTAAACCTCCCCTGGTGCAACTTATGGCCATTCCCCCTTGTCCTGTCATTCTTAATATGGGAGAAGAGATCGACCCCCACCTCCCTACAACTTCCTTTCAGGTAATTGTAGAGAGCAATAAGGTCCCTCCTAAGCCTCCTCTTCTCCAGACTAAACAGTCCCAGCTCCTTCAGCCGCTCCTCATAGGACAAGTTCTCCAAACCCTTCACCAGCTTCATTGCCCTTCTTTCCAGCTCTTCCTTGGGTGATGACTCTCCATTCTCTGTGTGCGTGGGTGTGTATGGGAGTGTGAGTGCAGCAACAGATCAGGTTGGTTTGGAGGGCCTGAGTGTCCCTGGTGCCAGTGGCTGGAGTGAGTGTGTTTGCATGAATCACTGTGTGAGCACTAGTGGAGATAAAGACAGTGAGCAGATGACTCGGAGCAAAGGGGTGAGTGGGTCTCTAATGGCCAGCTCTGTCTGCGAGAGCATCTGGGTGTCTCTAAAGTACAAATCATGAGGTGGGGGTCAGCTATGGGGCCAGGGGAGTCCTGGCTGACTCCGCATGTGTGAGAGACATGCAGGGACTGAGAGAGCCAAATCTGAACCAAAGTTAAAACAGGTGAGATGTGGAAGGGCACCAAGAATGGCTCCACATGCACAGCCATAGCAGGACAAACACCAAGGGAAAGATGGAGCAGCTGCTCAATGGGATAGCTGACCTAGTATCAAAGGACACTACAAAAGCTGAGGTGACACAAAGACTTGGCTTACTTCTCACTGGCAAGGTCTATTCTCAGGCCTCCTAATGTCTTCATGCCTACAGTGCCCAGGTAAGAGTTTTGATGAGAAAATCACTACCCATAGCAGAAAAAAAGTTGAATTATGGTCACTTCAGCACACTTGTTGAATACAAGACCCTGTCCAGATTAGATGTATTTGAGGGTAGTTAGAACAAACTGACTTACACCACTGTAAAGTCTTTGAGAGGTCCCTTCCGCCCTACTTGATTCTCTGAAGCTACAATTTTGTGATAACAATTTGCAGATTGCAGATAAGATCTCCATACTTTCTAATGAATAACTAGTGGAACTAAAGTGCTTTTATCAGACACGTCTCCAAAGATACTGTGATTTAGGGAGTTGAAGACAGATGGAAATAAAGCTAATCTTTCCTTGAAGACAATAGCTGAAATCATTTATAACAGCAAATCTCCAGGTAGCTTAAGGTTGACTGTGAATTCATCATGTTGTGGAATATTATTTGTGCTGCCTAAATTAGGGTAAATTAGAATTTTAAATGTCCTTGATAAAACATGTTAGCCATCAGATCTTAAACGCACCCAGTATGACTGACTGCTAAAATTCCATGGACAGCTAAAGAGGTTATAAAAATAAAGCTGTCTTTCCAGTTATACATTAGCATTATGAAATGAAAAAGAGGGCAGTACTATTATGTATGACAGGCCCTTCCAGAAAGAAAATATTTAGTAATTGCCATTCTTGCAAAACTCATAGTATCATTGAACGGCATAGGTTGGAAGGGACCTCTGCAGGTGATCTGGCCCCACCAGTTGTTCAAACCACAGCTAACTTCAAGGTTAGGTTAGGTTGCTCAGGGCATTCTCCAGCAGAGTTTCAAAAACCTCCCTGCACACACAATCCAGAACCTCTCTGAGCAGCCATTCTCATGGTGATTTTTTTTTTTAATATTTTTTACTGTTTAATCAGAATTTCATTTACTGCACTTTTGGACCATTGCCCCTAGTCTTTTCACTGTGCATCCCTGAGGAAGAGCATGGCTCCACCTTCTCTACAACTCCCTCTAGATAGCAGAAGAATCTATCCTCCTGGGTAACCTGCTGGATCTTATTTTAGAAGATTTGTTGCTATAGCATACAGAAGTGTCTCATGGAGAGTCATGATGTTCAGACTTTTACAACAAGGTTTCTGACACCCACCCACCAGTCATTTTGAAAGATTTTAAGAAATGCTTTTACTTAGATGAATGTTTTCAGAAGAAATGTGATTAAGGGAAGCTGTGGTAAAGAGTTACAGCATAGCTGTGTCAGGATTGATTCCTATTTATTTTTCTCAAAATTATTTCCACTTTCTCAGTAGTGACATCTGTCCTGCAGCTGAGATGTTTTGAAGTGTACTGCAGTTTTGAGTGCCTTCCCAGTTATTAACATTAAGATGGGATGTGCGTTTAAAGCTCAGGTCCAGGGAAGGGGTCTTTGGGAACAGCTATTCCTTCATCATTCTCCACACAGACGTGCACAGTCCAGTTCCTTTCCCCTTGCCTGCGTGGTTAGCACTTGCTTCTCCGCTTGTTGCTGTGCGAGCTCGCTTGTAGCCAGCTGGAGCCATGACAGCACTGACTGTGCTGTTCAGTGTGAGACAGAGTAGCAGACACTAATGACTGATTTTTCATTTGTTTATTGCAAACAAAGATACCAAGGGGTCCAAAACATTCTCTTTCTTTGGACCAAGCTTCTTCCTCCCATTTCTGTGCTTGTTTTCCTTGCTGGCTCTCTTGAATGTCAGGCCATCTGCTCCTTCCTGTTCATTTGGAGAGTCTGGCACCTGTCCAGGTGCTTCGTAATCTTTGCTGCCGCCTGAAGAATTTTCTGCTCTTACCAGTGCTGCTTTTTGCATTTTGCGGTTCCGAATTTCTTTCTCAGCCAAAGTGGTGGGTTTATAACAAAACAAAGTCATACCTGGGGTTTATGCATTGATTTTCTCACAGAACAAGGCAATGTGCTGAGAGACCCCCTACATAAAAACACTCTGTTGGTGGGGAAGGAGGTGAAGTGGGGACAGAAGCTGTGGAGTAGCTCCAGAACAGTTTGAGGAAACAGGATGCTTCATTCTTCTGTACCACCTTCACCATTTTTTGTTATGTCTTTCTATTTAGACATGTCAAAAAATGATGTCCTAGACAAATATTTTAAAAAAAAACACATTCAAGGGTGTAGTGTTTAAACACTGATCTGCAGAGTGGGAGATCCATGTTTAATGAATCCTGCATTCACAATGAATCAGGCTGTGAAGAAAACATTTTGTTACTCGAGACATGTTTAATTTCTACAAAATGGAACAGCTGCAATAAAAAAGTCTGCAAGTAAGTGAGAGCCATACCAAAGCTATAACCTAGCAGTGAGGGATCTTACTGTGACTTCTGATAAGGTTGCTGTCATTTTTTTTTGTGCAAAATATTTTTCAAGGTTTAGTTTTAGTGCAGAGGAAAAGCAAATGCAGTAACTTCACCAACTTCCATGAAACTGAGTGCTTGTTTTCTGGCCAGTGCTAATTATGATGCTGCTCACACATTCTGAAGGGGAATACCCAGCAGGCTCCCATCCCGCTGGGCAGCCGAGGAAAAAAGTTGATATAGAAGTATGCTCTGCAAGTCCAGGAGTGGATAAACAACAAAATTTCTCATAAAACAACTATATGGACTAGATATGCCACTCGGAGAGGATCCATGTGACGGTTCAAAGGCCAAAACCCAAGAAACTTGAAAAACAAGATCTTTACTGGTTGCCAAATATGTAAAGTATGCTTTTGGATACATGTGTAAATATTTCTCCAGGATTTGATGCTGTGGCTTCCATGTTTATTGGCTATGCTTACTGTCCTTAACTTATTTTCGCATGATATATGCCATATACTTTGCTTGTCATCACTCTTTTTTCATATTATTCCAGCAGCTCTTTTTCAATTTAACCCCATGCTAATGAGCAGCAGTGACAGAAAGTTCGGGGTGAAAGCCCAAAGTATCCATTCCGCTTTGTGGAAATACCAATTCACATATTCTGCTAAAAGTACAAAGTAACTCATCTGAACTGAGATCCTTTGCTGTGGCTGCAGGAAAGAGGGGAGAAGGTGGCTGAAGAGGGGCTGACCAGGCAGGGTGGACACTTGGGCACGATATGAGGGTAGATACGTGCGACACTCCCAGGCTTTGATTTCCTGTGCTCCTCTCCCTGCCAGCCTGCACTTGAACTGCACTACTGAAGTGAGGGAATGAGGGTCTCCTCTGAGCTTGCCTTCAGAATTCACAAGAAACTGCAGGAAATCAGACGCCTGAAGATTATAAACAAAATCTGGCAAATTATATTCTTCACCTCTTAAATAGAATGGCAAGCAAATATAGTCTGGGCGGAAGTGTTTGAGCCACCCTAACCATAAATTAAGGTACTGTGCCTCCCCTGAACTATTTTAAAACCAAACTTCTTGGCTCTGCCTAAAAGCACTCTTCTTCCACTTTACACTCTCTATTGTTGAAACAGGATATATCAGAATTATTTCTAGTTAATCCAATTGAAAACTATGAAAACTATCAAAAGAGTTAGCTTTCTTTGAACATTACTGTTCTTTGAACATCATGCAACTTCTTGAACTTTCAGTTCAAGTTTCACTACATTTGAGATTGGTGATCAGAAACACAGTCATGTCAGCTGAATATCACATCAAGGCCAATATGATAAAAATAAACACCAGCGGTATAAAAAGGGCAGCGAGGTGAACAAGTTGTTCTTGCTTTATTCTTGTAACTTCCTATGCCACTCCACTCAAAAGTTTGCATTTAAAAGTAGACAGAGTAGGTGTGAGCAGATGTATATGTGTGCATGCACATACATGATGAAACAAGGAATTACTCTGAATTAGAATTCAGCTTTTGTCGGATACAATGACTGGAACACATGCAGCAGAAAAAAAAAGGTTAGCAGAAGGGGAAATTAAATTTATTTCTATGCAGGAGTGAATAGTGTGATATAACTGAGTTCTTAAGTTGTCCACAAAATGGACAAAGACAGGAAATACTACCTTAGAATCAGTAGCTTCCCCAGTCTGTCTGCAGAATTGCAGAGCACTTTGTAATGCTCCTGCACATGATGCTTTCATTTGCCATAAGTAGTTGGATGTTAACAGATCTACACAGGATAGTGGCATCCAGCTGGATTCAAAATGAAGTGTTATACGTTATGTTTTCATATGAAACATTTCCCCCCTTGAATTCAGATCTGGAGACAGCTGTTTTTACAGTACTGCTAGTACAAGTATGAATGATTGACATGTTTTGAATCTGTATTTGAAACAC
>NW_010388013.1:20265-23534 GCF_000710305.1 Buceros rhinoceros silvestris | reverse complement strand
AACATTACCAGGCTTGCATGAGTTTATGGAGAAGAGCAGATGCATTTTGGACACTAGGATTTCTCCAAATTTGGCATAGCTGTTACACGAGACACTGCTAATCAGAGCACAGGCACACCCAGCTGATTCTCACCAGGTACGTCTCTAATATGTGTGTAAACAGCACTGTTCACACACTTTGTAGATGTAGAAATAGCGAGAGAGAAGGGATTCTCTTTCTCACAACTTTTTGTTCATGTCTCTGCCTCCCTCGGGGAGTTACAAATGACCTTATTGTTTCTCTCTTTGCTGACACTTCTACTGCCCCTCTGCTTCCAAGATGCCAGTCACACTGTTCTTTCACACGAATTAAAACCATTATACTAAACTCCAAACAAATGATCCACACTCAGCTTGAAATTCACTGCCTTTAAGATCTCTGGAAGCCTATATATCTAAAACTTTGCCTTTTTTTTCCCAGCTATATTAGTTAATTAGCCAAAAATCTTTACAGATCTTCTCAAGCATCTCCAGCAAGTATAAGCCACTTTATTCAAAAGATACTGGGAAAAAAAAATTGCTGTCTTTGCTACCCAGTTCAAGTAATGGGAAAAGAAGCAAGAAATAAGAAAACACTGCCAGATGTTTCCGAGTGTGTGGTTCTGGATACCTCAAATTATTTGAATCATATCTATCCTATTTGGTATTTTACTTTTTTTTTTTCCAAACAGAATTATTTAGCACTTCCTACAGTGTGTTTGGTATCATATGTAATGGCCTGCATTGGATGTCCTGCTGGAGTGGACTGCATCCAGAGGCTGGAAAGCTTTCATAGGCTGGAAAGCAAAGGTTGGCCAGCTGGGATGCTTGGCTTGTGGATGGAAGTTGTCTAAGAAGCACATGGCTTAATGGTCTCCCACACACACTGTAATACGCAGGTCAGCAGGTAGGACACCACTTGACCAAACAATGGCTTGGACACCTATCCATGAGCCTCATATGCACTATCCCTACAGCCTGCAGTCCAAAATGTGTCATGATGTGATCTGCTGTGGACAAAAAGAAGACTGGTCAAAATTTCTTGGGTTTAGTTATCATCTGAGTTGTGTCTGTGTTACACACAGATACCTCTCTTATTATTCTGGCAGCTATTGTTAAGGAGAGCATCAAACACGCAATAAAAATGAGGGGGGTGTTGAAGGAACTAATCAAAGGACTAATGTTTCAGCATAGGTAGGGAACAATTCTGAGGCATAATACAGCCCAGATTTCCAAAGGTTTGTAACATCGGATTTCCGTACTTTTGCAAATGTCTGAAATGGACACTAAAGTCCTTCAAGATGGAGCTTAAACCCAGCCTGTGACACAGGCAAATGCAACTATGTGCGTAATATAAAGGGATTTGCATTAAAAAACAAATTAAATATTATTTCATAATTGGAAATCAGACAATAAGCAACAAAAACATATTTTAGATATTTTGCCTTTCAAACACACAACATGATATAATTGTACCAGGGACTGAAAGGATGTAAATCTACTATGGAGTCCTAAATCAGATGCAGCGAGATAACAGGAACTTCCTATTCCAGTTTCCTGACAACCAGCTAATACCAACAGAAATAAATAATACAGAAGCTATTGGAGAATTCCCCTTAAAGCTGTTTTATAGAAGAACTATCATTACCCCCAAAGATTTATGTGTCATCTTGGCAGCTGGAAGTCCTGGTGGCTTAGAGGAACACCTAGCTGGAACACTTAGGTAATTCACAGAAGTGAAGGTCAAGAGACCTTCACGATAGCATCTGCTCTCTCCTCAATATGTTCTGAAGCATGCTGAGTTCACTGCAAGAATGCAAATGCCTGACTTGGCAGGTTCTCATCTGAGTTTGATATGCCATAAATCACATCATGGTGATCCTCCATCACATCATAGTGAAAAACCTGTGGAACTTTCCAGACCTGGTACTCCTGACTATGGCTATCCAGTGGCCAGGAAACAGCCAGCTGAGGAACAGCTGTGCAGATGCTCAAGCAATTGATTTTAAGTCGTAAAATACTGTATGCAAGTATGAAAGCTGGAATCTTGCTGTTTGGTAGTTTAAGGTAAGTTTGGACCAAGTACTGACCACTTAGGAAAATTAGTTTAATTTTTCCACTGTCTGACCTGTTGTTAGTTGTACCGAGTAAGAAATCTAAGCTCTCTCTCATCTGAATTCATACTTCCTTTTCCTAAAACATGATAATCAGACACTTAATTTCCAAGGCCAAATGCTAGGATTGTTTTTACAAACAAGTAAGCTGTGTGGGAGATGTATGATAGGCATAGTTTCACTTTTCTTTTTGAAATATGTGAACAGGAAGTGTTATTCTCAGTTTAATTCTGGATAATAAGGATAAGAGGAAATAACAATGGATTTCTTCTGTTCAAGAAAAGGAAGTGAAGGATGAGGCTTTCTAGCAGCAGTAAAGTAATTTTTGATAATGAAATTAGTTGGTATCTAGGTAGAAGTCTGCAGGGGTTTAATATGCAGGTTGCCAGACCCAGAAGCAGGGTGAAACTGCAGTTAAAAATCAGTTGAAGCCAAATTTGTAGCCAGTTAAGGAAAACAGCAGATATGGATTCAGTTGATTAACTAATACACTAAAGCAGATCTGAACAAAAAGCCTGCAAAAGAAACAAACATGAGCTTGTTCCAGCTGCCTCCTCTGTCTGAAGATAGAGGTCCTCTTTGTGCTGCTGGTGCAGATCTGGAGAAAAGAAAACAAACAGGATGTTCACAGCACAGAGCTGAGTTAGGATTCTGTCAAGTATCAGAGGTTTGTTGCCAAATATGAGGTTTGCAGTCCAAGTGCTAAGCTTATTAGAAGTTTCTTTATAAAAGTTCACCACCAGAGTCCCTTTGGCTGTCATGATTTTATAAACAGGGTATCTGTGTAAAAACTTGGGAATACTCCTTTCTACCTTAATACTAAGCCTCCCTGTCTCCCCATTCCATTTACTGTCTCTGGCCTTATGCTTGAGTCTGTACAGAGCTCTTCTAGACAGCAGTGGTTCTAGAGATGTATATTTTTACAGCATTTGATACAACAGTATCCAGATCCATTTCTAAGACTCCCTGACATTGCGGTAATGCAAGTAATAAATACCACCACTAATAGGTTGCATCTGGCTTGCTGTCTGCTTATGTTTGTAAGCCATCTATGCCATCTAGTGGGTATTTTTTTACTTACAAGTTTGCTTGACATCAGGGCGTCAACAAGCCAAAAGCCAAATTTGACTCAGCAGG
>NW_010388013.1:16905-20207 GCF_000710305.1 Buceros rhinoceros silvestris | reverse complement strand
AGCAGGAACATAGTTCAAGTCTGGAGAGGTGTTCAGGGGCACTATCACTACCGAAGAAGCCCCAAGTACATTACAGCATCTAGGCCTCTGCTTGCTACCCTGACACAGCCCTCTCCTTTGGTATGGCACTGTTACAGGAGTTGTGGTGACAAAAAAAGTCACTTGCACAACTCTGATGGTTTTGGGCTTGGGACATTCTTCAGAGGCTGAGAGGGCAGCTATCAGTCTTGTAACAGTAAATAGCCATTTTGAAAGGGGATGCAACAGAGCCTACACACCTAGTCTCACTATTTATTATGGAAGTATGAAGACTGAGTGTACACCGAGCACACACATTTTGCCAAGGAAACCTCTTCTAACAGATACTTGCTCTTAATAGTGATACCACTACTGACCAAACTATTCCCATGTCAGTTAATGGACCATCAGAGAGCAGGGATCCATCCACAGAGAAAACAGATCTAGAAGATAATAATCAAATCATTTATATGCATCTGCTTAAAGCTTTTTGTAAAAGAGCAGCTGATTTCAACTGAGATGTTATTTATTGCAGAGAGGTAAGTGATTTGGGGAAAAGTGTTAAGTATTCACTGCCTTGAAGTATTTTAGTTGCTTAAATTTCAGGGAGAGACAACGATAGCATTCAGATTGTGAAGCTCTGCTTGATTGGGAATAGCATAGATATGAAGCGAATCAAGCCTATTACAATGCCATGCGTACAGGAGGGAATAGAAGGCTCAGGAAGGAAAGAAGCAAGGAAACTTTTGTAAGGAGTTGTCTAGTAGTTACCCCAGGAGAGTATGAGACTGGTGTTTAGAATACAGTAGTGATTATGTTAAGTACTGACTAAGTGAACAGAAAGGAAGGGGTGGCTGCTTCCCTGCTTACATACTGCAAGCACTGAGTGATAATACTGGAGAGCTGTAGGCTCTTTTCACCTTCAGGTGAAAAGAAAAAGACACTAACGGTTTCCAAAAGTCTTCTCATCTAGCTTTCCTCAGCTGAGGAGCCACAAGACCACATCACAAGACTTTGAGGGAAATAGGTTAAAACCTGGGAGAAGAAAAAAATAATCTTCCGTTAAGAGTTCACAATATTGTATTTTTAAGTTTGTAAAGTGCTTTTTCCTCCAGTTTGTTAATATCGTCACCATGTTCACAGCTGTGATTTTGCATGGGACAATTGTATTTTCCTTTGACACGTGAACAAAAGCCTTACCTTTCACTGGCAGAACAAGGAAACCCTATTTTAATCCACCAGGCAAGTGGTATCTGGTAACAAACAAATGCCTAACAGGACTGGAAGCCTGTTCTATGATACGCTCCTAGAAGGAGTATGGAGCTATCAGTGATGTCTAAAATGCCACTGTTTTCACCATACATTTATAGGTTGATGCTGGAATATTATTTGAATTTAAGAATAAATGTTGTGGCAATGTTGTTGTTTACAAGATGAGTAAAAGCTTTCAGCAACCAGCAGGAACAGACACTATTCACCTTCTCTGTGAAGATGTATTAAAAACTGAACATATGCTACAGAAAGTTATATACACCTCCTTTTCTGTACTGCATGAAGCACTACTGCCACACAGACAGAGGCAGGCAAGCAGGAGCTGCACCCCTCTACTGCCATAAACAGGGACAGCAAATAATTTTTTTCATAGCAGGGGTTATCATTGCAGTATTACATAGGTATTAACATACAAAAGATTTGCAGGTGCTTGAATTAGGGCAGAAAGGACAGTAGGAGATAGGATGTGGCAAATTTTATGGATTATGCATAAAAATGAGAACAACTTTCACGCATAAAAATAAGAACAACTATTATGCATCTATGTATCCTGCAACGTTCCAAACTCGGGGGAAGTTTTCATACTTAGATGTTTGAGTACCTTATGTGTACCTATACATGCAACAGCATATAGATTAAGAAATGAAGCCACAATTGAAAACAGCCATCTTTACTGTAAATTCACTGAAATATATCATAAATTAACTTAATCCTCTTTATATAATAAAGAAAAATACAGATAGGAAGGGAAACTATTAAAACCTAGTTTGGGAGTGATGCTTGCCAATTAAGAAAGTTGCATCTTGGATGTAATCTGCATTCTCAGCAGATAACCTACTGCTTCAAGGTAAATATATTAAAATACAGGAATTGGGTTTGCTCACAAAATGGAAGATTAAAAAAAAATCTGGAACTGAAAGTTCCAGTAGCTGAAGAAATGTTCTTTAGATCTGTTGCCATTCGATGTACAATTTCATTATTTAAGGAAGAATATTAATGAAAGCAATTTCAACTTTGTAATAGATTCTGCATGAGAACACTGATATTTACAAACTTCCATACCATCAGTGATATACAGTATGATTGTGTGAGCGATGAGAACTGATTAACACCTCATTTTGAATAGCAGGCGCTCAGAGACAATTGTGCACAATCTGTAGATAGAAAATGCTTACTCAATATGCAGTAAGAAATAAATTTGATAATACTGTATATTTATATTGCCTATGGATGATATATAATAGATGATAGAGGTGGAATCTGTCGAACTGTTGACTTCTGCATTATTTATTTGGTTGTAAAAGCACTGAGGATGGATTGAACTTCTTTTACTTACGATGAAAGGGTACACTTAGAATGATCGGGATAATCCAGGCAGAGTAAGAACATTACAGACCTGTGAAGATATTGTTTTATTTAGCGCCTTACAGGCAGAAAACTGAGGAAAAGAAAAAACAAAACAATCTCAACAGTATTATTATATCTAAAGATTCCCTTAAATTATATTTATCTTACAATGTCCTGTGAATAACTAGAGCTGTGAATACTACTGTGAATAACTAGTCATTCTGCAGACAGTCAGTAGTGTTTTTAATTGTTTGGATTTTCAGTCCAAATAAAGATTTAAGAGTGAAGAGGAATGCATGAGGCCATCTTCTGTGTCTGACATTTGCTAAGTACAATGTTCCACTTAACTACAAGTGGTGTTCCCCAAGGCTCAGTATTGGGGCCTGTTCTCTTTAACATCTTTATCAAGGATCTGGATGAAGGGATCAAATGTACCTTCAGTAAGTTCACAGATGACACAAAGTTAGGAGGATGTGTTGATCTGTTTGAAGGTTGGGAGGCTCTACAGAGGGATCTGGACAGGCTGGATCGAAGGGCTGAGGCCAATGGTATGATCAATAAGGTTCAATAAGGCCAAGTGCCGAGTCCTGCACTTGGGTCACAATAATCTCCTACAACGCTACAGGCTTGGGGAGGAGTGGCTGGAAAGTGAACAGCAGAAAAGG
>NW_010388013.1:7704-16625 GCF_000710305.1 Buceros rhinoceros silvestris | reverse complement strand
GCTACAGGCTGGGGGAGGAGTGGCTGGAAAGTGAACAGCAGAAAAGGACCTGGGGCTGCTGGTCGACAGCCAATTGAACATGAGCCAGCAGTGTGCCCAGGTGGCCAAGAAGGCCAAAGGCATCCTGGCTTGTATCAGCAATAGTGTGACCAGCAGGAGTAGGGAGGTGATTGTCCCCCTGTGCTCAGCACTGGTGAGGCTGCACCTTGAATACTGTGCCCAGTTTTGGGCCCCTCACTACAAGGCCACTGAGGTGCTGGAGCAGGTCCATAGAAGCTGGTGAAGGGTTTAGAGCACAAGTCTTATGAGAAGCAGCTGAGGGAACTGGGGTTGTTTAGTCTGGAGAAGAGGAGTTCAGGGGAGACCTTATCGTTATCTTGTATTGTTCTCTCATACTTGTTTAGCCTGGAGAAAAGTAGACTCAAGGGGGACTCGCTCTCTACAACTACCTTAATGGAGGTTGTGGCAAGGTGGGAGTCGGTCTCTTCTCCCATGTAACAGTGATAGGTCGAGAGGAAACAGCCTCAAATTGTGCCAGGTGATGTTTAGGTTAGATATTGGGAAAACTTTCTTTCCAGAAAGGGTGGTAAAGCATTGGAACAGTCACTGCCCAGGAAGGTGGCGGTGTCCCCATCTCTGTAAGTACTTCAAAGACATGGATATGTGGTGCTGAGGGACATGGTTTAGAGACCCCGGCAGTGCAGGGTGAATGGCTGCACTCAATGATTTTAAAGGTCTCTTCCAACCAGATGATTCTGTGATTCTGATTCTGTGAAAAACTATACAACTATATAACGCCATGTAGTGTTTTGCTTAATTCATGACCAAAAAATGCTAAGTCTGAAAAATGTGACATATCAGCCTTTTACTGAGGACATCGTATTAACGATACTTAAGTACTGGAAGGTAAGAAAACACTTAAGATAGATGAGACGCTTCTGCCAATGCACCATATTAATGAAGGATTTTCACTTACTTGTCATTGTCAGTGCAGGTGACATCATAACCAAGGGTTTTCAGCCTGTTTTCTAATATCTTTACAGTATGAATTCCACAGGAATCTCTGTGAGAAAGAATTTTAATATTACTGCAAGTCTTTTGTTATCTAATTTCCTTTCACTGAACTCAATGGAATTAGTAAAGTAAATCCCCATTATTTTGACTCTTCTATATTCCTTAACACCTACATAAAACTGTTGTACATTGCTGTTTATAATGTTTCATTTGCTTACAGCCATTTAGCATTTTATACTCAGTTTGCAAAGAGTGGAAGATTGGCTTCAGACAGTGTAACATCTGCAGATTCTATTAAGCAATATTCCCACCTTTAATATTTCACTATACAAACAGAAAAAGAGCTAAATAATTTTGTAAAATAGTGTTTCATTTGTAATATGAAAACAGAATTCAAACCAGAAACAATCCTAAACACAGCTTCTGTGTCGAGCATTGTTTTTTTAATTTGTGATCCAATTAGCAAAAGAAAGTTTAGCATAGTACAGAACCTACTGAGACCTCTAAAACATCAAGTACTATGGGCAGCGCTATTTACCATTGGTCAGCAAGTACTCATGACTCTAAAGAAATCATATGGGGACCAACAAAATAATTGTAAAAAACAAGTAATAAAAATATATGAGTATTCCCATGTATCCATTAACTGAAAGGTAAATTAACATTCAGTGCTTTTCTTAATTTTTCTTTGTAATAAGGGCAACTTTTGCAAAGGTGAGCTGTCTGGGGGGTTTTCCATTCGGGTATGATTCTGTGATTTAAAGAGAAAGGCTGAGAAGTGCTAATCTGAACTATGCTTTGTAGGCTCTACAGCATATGGTCTGGATTAACCATTTCCAAACTGAAAGAGAAGCAACAGGAGACGGAAGAGATGAGACATGAAAGGGAAATGACACAAAATGAATGGATGCAATTAAAAGAAGTTGAGTAACAAGAACGGAAGCCTTATACACCTAAGAATGCAGACGAGAGCAGGGATTCAGTCACCAATAGTGGATATGGTGAGATCTGAGCCCATTTCTCTGGCTGCCTTAAGCCAGGGCAGTTTTAAGACCAATAAAATGCCACCATGTTATATTAAACTGCAGGGACCGTGCAGATGGTTGAGGTAAAGCTGACTTCCTCTGTTCCCCTACCCCTGATTCATCTATATACATTTGCAGGGACCCCACACAAAAGCTATAATGAATAGACTATTTAATGCTTCCTTTAATCAGTCCTAAACCAGGCCTTTTGGTCTAATGATTTCATTTTCTTAACTTCAGAGTCCATTTTCCATTATGTTTCTGCTGAAAATTATCACTTGGTCTTTGACTGTTTACCAGCAGGCTACTCAATTTGGACTAATCTGTTTTGTTTTGTTTATTTGTTTGTTCGTTTTTTAAAAATTAAATTAACAACAAAATCAGATCTTTGTAAAGCCTACATTTTACTATTGGATTGATTTTAAGTACTGAGAGAAAACAAGCCTCCTGGTGGTATTTCTCTGCTTCTACTAATTTTTGAACAGTTAACATGGGTGAAAATTAAAAGAAAGCACATGGCAAGGTGAAAGAAATATTTCACATCTGCATTTAATCTGAAATTCAGATTGACTCTTTTTTTAGTAAATCTGTATGTGCTCGATCTTCACTCAAAGTCTGAGACCCACACATCCATCTAACCAAGAGCGGACTCCAGACCTAAAATTAGAATTTATTTATATTTTGTCTAATTCTAGTATTTCTATACTCTTTCAGAAGGACACGGTGTGCCTTCTGTGTTTGTGAATAAATCTAAATTTTTTTTTTTGTTTAGTCTGTGTGCAAATATAATCAAACAGAAAAAGAAGGTGAAATTTTAAAGACAGGTCCAAAAAGGAGAAATTAATTTTTTTTTCAAGATGTAACTTACATATCTGGTCCTTCAATATCATCCACAACCCAGATGATGATTTGTGAGATTTTGTCTCTCTGGAGATTAGGTATTTCGTAATCTGCAAAAAAACTGATTTAAGAAACAATTTTTTAGAACTATAAAGAACATGAAAAATAAATAATCTTTTTTCCTTTGCTTTAATGACAGCTCTGATCCTGCTGTAAGATATGGGCTCACTTGATTTTACTTTTGTATCTTCTGATTACAGACTCAACAAAGAGTATAAAAAATCTGGTTCACGTTCTGAATGTCCTCAAAGGTCAAAGGCATTTAATCATAAGTTTTGTTTTCATGTTCTTCATCTTATAGGGACTTGGATGAAAAAAAGTTCCAACTGAAAGGTGAACCAGAATGAAGTGAATGTTAAAAAATGCAAAAACAAAACAAAAAGCATTTGATACTTATTAAAAAAAAAAGAGTCATTTTGTAGTTCCGGCTTTTAGACACAATACAATTTTGCTTTAAATAAAAAAAATAACAACAGCCACAAGACAAATACATTTTGGGGTTCAAAATCACAGCAAAGATAACATGAAATATTTATCTAGGATATGTAAGACCATAAAGGAGAAAATTCTAGACAAGTCCATCCCTAGCCTAGAGAATCTTCCACTTTATTAATTTATGCAAATTGACTTTGATAGTTATTTAAATGACAATAATAATAATAAATAAAACAAGATAATAAAATGGCAACTAAATCATAGAATCATAGAATGGTTTGGCTTGGAAGAGACCTTAAAGATCTTCTATTTCCAAGTCCCCTGCCAGGGGCGTTGACGCCTTTCACTAGATCAGGTTGTTCGAAGCCCCATCCATCCTGCCCTTGAACACCTCCAGGGATGGGGCATCCACAGCTTCTCTGGGCAACCTGTTCCAGTGCCTCACAGTAAAGAATTTCTTCCTCATATCTGGTCTCAAAATGCCAAATCCAAAGGATTACTTTAATGTCTGTGAATTTAATTTTTCGTCAGATGCAGCCATTTCAAAGCCACAGATTTCTAACCCCTCCAGCAAGATGTACTGTGATGATCTCCAACCTTTTAATTGCTGGGTTTCTTTTTTGTTTGTTTTTTTTTTTCTCAGCTTGTAAGGAGTGTGTCTGCACTGAATGCTTGGTCCAAGCCTAAACCTAGTTGTGTGCTCTAATTTGCCTATCATGGGTCTTCTTAAATGTCTACCTCTAGGCTGCAGTATCTCTTAGCCACTTTAAATGCTCTGAGATCCCCCAGACCAGAAGGGACTGTTAGTTCTCACCTCCTAGATGAGACCACCAGTGGCAATGTGATCACTGCTCTGTCTTCCTGGTACCTGCAGGGAAGATACTGGTGCTCTGGCATGGAAGCACAAAACACACAGTGGTTGTCAGTGCCAGCTGGCAAACAGCTGAGACCTGTTCATGAAGTTAGGAAGTTAATTTAAACTCCGGAGAAGTGGTATATGAGGAGGCAGATACCAGCAGTTGCCCTCTCTGGTCAAGTCTGGTAGGGCAGTGGCTAACCAGAGACCAGTAACAGCAGGTTAGCCTGTCTGTCTGTCCAAGGTGTCCAAGGCTGTCTTAAACATAGAGTGAAAATATGACAAAAAATAAAGATTCAAATTATTTTTATCTCATTTGCTCTGCCATGCATTATTGCCAGCAAAAATGCAGGTTCCTCCAAAATATAAAAGAATCTTTAACTAGAGGAATCAAAAGCTGTGGAGGAACAACGTACATCACACTTCAGTAAACCAATTTTTGAACCGACTAATATTGTTAAAGAAGTCTCAAAACTACTTTCGTACTGTGTGAATGAGCAAAGTTATCTTGCAGTGAAGTGAGAAATAAATCTTAACTGAAATGGTGTTACACAGGATAAACTTTGGAAGAGGCTTTGAAATGCTTGAAAACAGACCAGATAGATGTTTAGGAAGACAGGCAGATCTTTCAGATTACCTTCTGCTATTAATTATGCAAATCTAAGCCTCCTTCAAACAAGATCTCTTAAACAAATTCAGTCACAAAGGGACCAGAGGATACACAGCAAAGAAAATAGATGGAGTAACTGGCTTTGTTTTTGTCTTTGCAGGCTGTGTTGCAATGGTGGATATTTCCTCGGTCACGGTATCTCCAGACAGGCAACCCAGCGATCTGGTGGAATTAATTTATGTGTAAGAGATTTCCAAAATAAGTAATATGTAAATTAACAAAAATAAGGAATCTGTTTCTGAAATAAGGAATCTATCCTGGATTCTGGGCATTGACCTGCTGCCAGGTATTATCATCTGCAGAAGACTTAATCACAGCTGACCATCTGACCAACCCAAGGAGACTGTGTAAGTCTTCTTGAATAGCTGAAAGTTGTGTACAGAGATGGACATTGGCATTCAGAGGTAAATAGGTAGTCAATGTTTTGGAACAGATGGTTCTTGTTTCTCTTGTATTCAGAGATAAGATTAACCTTTCAGTGGTCGTTCTTAGTTCTCTGTAAGCACACAGGAGTAGGATCTGTTCTATGGTTTTTTAAAAGATGTTTTTATTACTGCCTTGGACAGGATGATTGCTGAGGTAAGATGTATATTTCATCAAAGGTAGGCAGTCACCACAGCCACATATTCAATAAGGGTGTCCATTTACAATAAATTTAAAATACAAGCTTAGATGAACTTCTGCATAGTGGTACACTTGTAAATAAGGGAAAACACATCTGTCCTTAATATAAAAGGGAATGAGAAGAAATGCTAATTCTTGCTATTGTCCTTCTCAACGAGCTTTTATGCTTTCTTAAACCATAATAGATCTTAAACTACCTTGTCTCTTGGTCCTGGAGAAATAGTAGGACAAAGCACTTTCCCTATAGAAATTACTAAGTTTGCTGCTAGGCCTGACAGAGGCTATACTCCTGTAATGATGTCCTCTCCTTGGAGATGTCCCTGAATAGAAATTTTGTAACACTTATCTTTTTGAAGATGTACACATTTTGCCACAGTATGTTGGCTGACTTGAAGGCTGCTTTTAAAGAGCATTTATCCTGCTGCCACAGCAGTTCGTAAAATGCAGGAGTCAAAAGGATTGTTTCCATCCATTTCATGGTAATTCCCATGGCTGGGGACAAATAACAGTAGTCCCCACAACTCTGCAGACTTTGATGCAACAGGATCTTTCAGCTACGCTTCCCATGCTTTGTGCAGCAGAAGACCCAAACAACTGGTTGAATCATTTTTGCAGGCATCAGATCTTGCACACATAAATAAGTCAGTTTTCTTACCCTGGGACTGGATAAGCTCCTCCGACTGCAGAACCATTCAACAAGACATGTATCACCCCAGAACTGTGTTGCGCATACTGCAATACATAAAAATATTTTAAAGAACTCATCTTACAGATTTGTCACAGGACCTGGTATTGTATTGCAAGCAACAATGACCAAGGAAAGAATTTTATCTGGCAGAATACAAGAATTGTGAAAATAATACCAAAGTAGCACCCTAGCATGTCACTGCAGTAGAGAGGTCAAGAACATAGACGGTGCATTAATTTTCAAACCATTTTCTCACACCTATAAATAGTTTCTTCAGCATAGAAAGCAAGCATTTTGGCACTCTGTGTTGGCTTTGATCTGTAAATAAACGGTTTCCACCAAGCCTGTCAAACGTCACTTAGGACCTGTATTCAGTACAGGTCCTAACTGTCCTTAGAGTGCTTATTGTGCTTAGTATACGCTTAATAAATACTAACAAAGCTAACACAGAATTTCAACACATTATCTAGCTAAGGTGAAAAATATGTTCCTCTTGCTAAAACACTGTTTTTGTGTCAGAAGAAACAACCTAGAACTGTTACAGACTTAAATCTGTTTTGACCCAGCGATGTTTTCCTGAACTGCCCAGGACACACTCACTAATGCACAAAGTCAGCATTAAAGCAATATTTACAGTGATTGAGGCCATCCTCCAGAAAGAATCCACTGCGTTGTTTTCACACTCCTCCATGGTAGGGCAGGATTCATAGTCCAGTCCTGTAGGAAGGCACATGATTTGTGCTATTAGAGTGATGATAATGACTGCAAAATGTGACCTTAGAAAGCAATTAAATATATTTGCATATTACTCTCTGAACATACAAGGTGGTCTGACATAACACTGAAAGCTGACAGTTGTATTTTTTTCTATCGCTTTCCATCCTTTGCAGTTTACATAAACAGTGACATTCTGTGGATTCAGTAATTTGGCTGAAACGGCTCACTCTAACTCTATCACTGGGATGCAGAGAGCTCCGTGTTCGGAGGACTGAAAAGGAAGTTTATCTCTTCTGCAGCACTGTTTAGATTTCACTGTGTGCTCCTCTGACTGCAATGTTAAATACTCACACAAAACAGGAGAGAATGAGACAGTGAAGCTATTCCTGATTTTTTTATAGGGTAAGAGCAAAATGAGCTCCTCCAGAATGCAGTATTCGGTCTCCATTATGGTTTTACAGACAGGTGTTTAATATAGCCCTCATTGTCTTACCAGTGCTGTTTGCCTCCCCACACCAGTTCAGAAAGTCTCCAAGGAAGCCAGACAGAGTATCAGCCAGAGACATGTAGCGACGGCCTCTGCTAGCAAAACTATTGACTAGCTGGTGATTATTTTCCCAGAAGAGAGACTATAAAAAAAAAGGGAAAAAAAATAGAGAAGAAATGAAACATCGCTTGGGCGCGGACACAATTTGATTATGGGGTGTTGAAAACTGTTTAAAACATGTTGAGGTATTTCTTTCAAAATCAAGCCAATAACCAGAAATGTTTGTTGTCTCTTTAGGGAAACAAAGGTGGGGTTTTTTACAGTGGTGTAAATTCTGATCACTAGAGGCTTGAGGGGCATTCATACCCTGATGGGAATGGATACAGACAGATATATATTAAATATAGCTCTGTGTTCCTCAGCAGACAGATATAGGAAAAGGGAGAAAAAAGTGAAAACAGATACATATATATATATATATATATAAGCTAGATATATCTTACCAGAATTCTCTCACACTGCTATATTGGCTTATGGTGTGGACAAATCATACATCTACGTGTTATTTCCATGTTTGCAAAACCTTCGTGAATTAAGCTATGTTGACAGAAGTATTTGTTCAGCTTATATCACCTAAAGATGATGGTGCCAGAGGAAAAAACTGTTTTAAAGTACAACCTTTTAAAGAAGGCCAAAACACATTCTGATGGGATATGATGGCATGAAGAGCCATGGATTGTGCACTTTCACAGTTCTCTGCAACTGCCAGAACATCAAATCCTCGCTGTTTTCTAGCGTGTAAAAGTGTCCTATCTCATTTCTTATGCTTGTTTAACATGTCAATGTTTAACATGGTCATTGCCCTGAGACTTGGCTGTGAGGAGTGGAAGCAAAACATGATAGCAGGCACAATCTTTGCAGGCAGAGCACCTAACCGGCAGAAAAGAAGAAGTGGACATCCAGGGACTATGACAGAGCTCCCAGCACAGCATGAACAACAAGGGATCTTTGTATTAAGAAAATAGAGAAGTTGCTGAGAAGTTACTGCATAGAATAAATGTAGCCAAAACACAGTGAAAAATGCTATCAAGCCTGAGCCTTATATGTAAACTACAGACAGGCTGGAAAATAATGAATCATGACTAAGCCACAGAATGACTCTTGGTAAAGTTTGAACTGTGGTGTGGAAAATCTGCAGGATGTCACAGGCCTGTTAACATAACACTAATAATCATTACCTTGTTAGATGGAATTGTGTGCCATGACAGATTGATAAATAATTCATAGTCCTTAGGTAGAATGGTGCAAGGATCCTTGTTAATAAATGCATTTTTAAACGCTTCCCATATCTCTGAACAATTCTTCTCACTGTAATCATTGAAGCAAACAATTAGCAGAATTGTTTTTTCAAAGCAATTTCTTCAAATTCCCAAATTAAAACCCATACAAGGTTAAGATAGAAAACTGAAGTCAGGGTGGTAGAAAACTTGCAATCCAGGAAGAGC
>NW_010388013.1:5537-7622 GCF_000710305.1 Buceros rhinoceros silvestris | reverse complement strand
AGCGTATAGATCTTGTCTTTTCCTGACTCCTAACAGCAGCAGATTTGGAAGAAGTTGCAATGAAAACACTGGGATTTACAGTATATGGTGGAATAAGAAATACAAAGTAATTCAACAAACATCTTAGAAGGTACAGCATACAAAGCGAGCTTGCTAACCAGCATCGTAAAATACTAAAGAAAAAAGCTTTCTTTGAAATTTTCCAGATTCAAAAAGCCATTTCCATTGAAGCACAGCTATATGTGCAAAGCTACAGGAATGTAAAATTGCTCTTAGAGTGTCAGATTCAAGCACAGGAGGAGTTAGTAAAAAGTTTTGATGGTAGAAAAATGGTTTTGACAAAGAGATGCCTTCTGTGTATACAGGCGCTAGGATTATGCAGCTTTGCTGGAATGAGTACAGAGACTGTATGGGACACATACTGTCACTGTGCAGTAGCTAGTAAAAATGCTGTTAGGATTAAACATTTAAACAGCTCATGAAGAGAGGCCTGAAATAAGATGCTAGGCTGTGCACTTTGACAGTTCCCTTCTGCTAACTCTGCCTTGGGACAATAATCTCCTGTGGAAGGCAGGCCAGGCCAGGCCATCTAGGGGTGGAATCTCTCTGGATTTGCAGGATATCATGTCACAGCTCTGAGCCTGCCTGGAGTGATTAAAAAGGGAATTGCTACTTTCACCAGTTTCCCACAGTACCTTCCCCATGTAACGCTGTGACGATATCTATATCAGGAACATTGTGTGGAACAGAATAATATATTTTATGTGCATACAGCTTTCCTATCATTAACAGCTGTAATTGTAAAGCTGTAGTTTGAACAATAGTAGTCCCAGTAATTAAACCAAGCTTTGCCATTGGAGTGTTTTGCTCATTTAATGTCATCCATAGACAGCGGGGTTTCTGCTGGCACTTATTCTCTTGAGATTCTTTAAGGAGCTGCTTTACAATACTGAATGTCCCAGATACTTCAGAGTTAAAGGACTCATTGTGATGAGCTATGAGCTACCATGCAGGAAACAGACCACAGATTCTCTTACAGTAATCTCTGGTCATGCTTCCAATAACTATATATAAAACCCCAATATACTGTAAGCAAGTATGGGATCTTGATCTGAAAATCTTTACTGATGCAGTACGATCCTTGAGCAGTAGTTTCAATATTTAAATAGCCTTGATAGAAGGATTTGCACCCTACTTCTGATTTTAAGATGTTAAACTTCAGCTTCTGACAACTGTATGTACTTATGTCTCATTCTGCTGAAGAGCTGTCTGCCTACCATAAGCACTCACTTATTCATGCGAATACTTGTAAATTATGATCAACTGAACTCTCAACATCCGTCTTGACAGTTAAATCCAGAAGTAATTTTCTGGTTAATTCATATATTTTTTTTCTTCCTGTCTTCTCGTCCAGGTTTGAACAGCTTGTAAATCAAAAGGAGTATTCTGCTCCACTACTCCAGATTTCTTAGCTAGCAAAAATACTTTTTGAAAATGCGGGGTGGATAAGCAGTCCAGGACAATTTCTTCCAACCTTAATAGACACTAATAAGTCATATTAGATTTATTTCAGTTAGTTAAAAAAAATGTTTCCAAAACTTCCATTGCATACTACGAATAAAGAAATATAGGGGAAATGCAGTACAGGAACATTTGTGTTATATATCATACTCATATTAGAAAATTTCTAATATAATTTTCATTCAAATGCCTCACTTCTACATTTTGTAAAATAGCTCTTTTAACAGCCATTATGCATGGTCTTTTTTAACATAAGGGAAAGCTTTTCTTATGTTACTATAAACATGTTACTTTATGTTTTAACTCTGTTGCAGTGTAAAGACATACTTTGCTAGCTTCTTTCTGCTAGCGATTTAAAAAAATAATAATTATTTGATCTGAACATCAATTCAGAAGCAAAACCTATGCAGGTGGCTATGCCTCTGTAAAAGCCATCTGGGGGTCAATTAAGAAACAGACAACGAACAAAAAGTTATAAATAATTGGAATATCTGTTTTGCACCTGTGCAATACGAAACTCCTATTTTGTTTAGATTACACTATTTGTTTATAGACCTCAGGGAA
>NW_010388013.1:0-5426 GCF_000710305.1 Buceros rhinoceros silvestris | reverse complement strand
AAAGAGAAAAGAACACATAATAAGAAATTAATTGTGCAGCTCTTCTTTTCATAATGCTATTTTGGGCTTTAATTCAGGACAGCAGTCTTCATGTCCAGCCTGGCTTCATGCTATTCTGAGCAAGAATACTTTGAAGAACAAGTTCAGACTTCTCAGTTTTAAAATTATACTGTGGAAATGTCATGGAGTTAATCAGACCGTAAAACTGTCATAAACATGAGACATACAAAAATACTTTCAAGAATACAGTATTTACATTTCTAAAAGCCCAAATCAGCTAACAATAAAGTTAACATTTCCACAGTAACAATCCTTTATGTTGCTCACTTTAGTGTATTCTGTATTATTAGTCATGCCCTGCTTCAGATCTAAATGAAGTGACATCTGTTCACTACAACAGGAACTCTACCTATCCAGAGCCTACTACATAACCAGCCTTCATACACCTACACAACTTTTGGGTCTTTTGGGTTTGTAGTTTACTAATACATATTCTTTTGTAGGTGTGTAGAAAACTATAGTTAAAAGTTTACTGGCACCTTCCACTGGAACGTGTTTATAAATTTGCCAAACTTGAATTGTACAGGTGAAATGGCAGAACCATGTTACTGGATGCTTTTTTCTTTCTTGAGGAACTTGAACAAAACCACTTCTGATAAGTTAGGAATGTTATTAGGAAGAAACATGTTTTGCCTTTGTTAAAAGCCGTCAATACTTTTTCAGTGCTTTATCTTCCTCTTTTGCAGCAGGAACTGAAAAATGGGTGGCTGGGGGAAGGTGGTGATATTTGCTGGTACTATGAAACATAATCTAACCCTGTTTAACACCACGATTCAATACTGCAGAAATCCACCCAGATACCCTCTGAAAATACCTCTTAAAACTATCAGAAAAAAATTTAGTGACAGAATAAAGGACTGAACTCCAGGAGACTGTCCTTATTATTGTTATTCCTTTCTACCAAAGCCCAAACAATGTAAGGAAGACAGAAAAAGTGATCATTTTAGCAAAGCGTGTGACTTAACTCCAGCTCTGTGTAACTAACACAGACAATGAAAGCTCATGGGTAACCATACTTCAGCAGCTGATTACTAACCGATTTTGCAGGCGGATGAGCTAAACAGTCTCTTTCAGTACCACAGGCTAGCTATAAGGTGTGGTGCTTTCATTCTTATATGACCTGACATACAAGGCATGCAAAGTAAAGCCGGTCTTCCCAGGAGCACTGTCAGATTTGGTACTTCAGAAATACCATCCCCATTTCTGTGGGAAACACCAGAAATTAGAAATTACTTCAGAAATACCCACCCACCATTTCTGTGGGGTGTTCTCCTTACAGAACACTGTGGCACTAGGAAGGGACAAGTAGGAAATAAAAAGTTGAAGGATTAAAAATCTTGCCTTAATTACACTACTTTTATTAGTATCAAAGTTCATATTTTGTTTCCAGACAGCTACAAGCGTGTTGGCTTCAACAGGATCACTTTCATGGCTAGGAGCAAAACACCAGGCTTCTGACTAACAACCATTTTGTACAGAACATAAAAAAGTAATCCAGAAACAAGCAAAACTTACCCAACAGCAGGATTCACAATTCTAATATAGTCATAGCATCTTCCAATGACAATACTTTCCAGGTTTTTTGTTGTACCTTCACCTTTCCATTTCCTTCCCTGCACTTCTGAGAAGCTGTTCATGAACAGAAGAGAGACAAGTAAGAGAGAAGAAAAAAGGCTCCTCATCATGAGTTCTTGACAAACCAAGTTCTTTAAAAAAAAAAAGGGGGAGGAAAAAAAGAGTTAAATGGTACAATTTAAATGGAAATCTGGAGGCTTATTTTCAGTACTGGCTATAGCTCTGCACACAAAAGAAGTCATACGGAAACCTGAACTTTGGTGGGGACCGTAATCTAACCGTTTCCTGGTATGACTGCAACACAGGGATACATCACTTCCTCGTGTCCAACTATTTCCCACTTCAGAAAAACGAGACTTTTAAGGTCATGATATTGCCACCTGGTGATAACTGGGAAGAATTACAATATGTTTCAGTAAAGGGAGGAAAAAACCCTTACCACTTCACTATTTATAATAGTGAACGCTGAATACTCATGCTACACCTTCCTAAAACAGCACCAAGTGCTTGCAAGCAACATGTTTTAAACCAGTTTCTTTTCATTTTAAAAAGGCTGTACTTTTTGCATATCTTTCTCTAATGGATGAAAAAATGCTGAAATACATGTAAAACACAAATAAAAGTTGAAATATGGCAGTAAAGCAATGATTGCATAACTCCCCAAATTCTCAAGCGATCTTGCGTCACACATGGGGTAACATTTGTAAACTCTTTTTCCACCTTTCCCCTGTTTACTGACAGTAACATCTTGGTGCTATGATACGTGTTTCAAAGTCTTCCTTGTGAACAAAACCGCCTTGCAGACAGGCATGAATCATAAAGAGAACCAAAAGGATTAAGACATATCTCCTGTGCACTGTAGAAATCTCTCCAACTTCTGTTTACTCTCATTCTCCCTCCAGCTTCTTTTCCCTAAGTACTTTGTTAGATCATCAAATGGCATGAATTAATCTAACCCGGAGAGTGAATATTCTGTGGTATACACTGCTGCAAATACCACTGCACTACTTTTCCCCCCTTTTAAAAAAAAACAAACTTTTTTTTCAACCTTAATTTGTCGATGGACTCATTTCTGAGGAACATGCTGGTTCTCCTTCTATTAAACAGTCTCCATACCTCAATGAATACATACATCTTTATTATTCATGTATTTATTTATATAGTGACATTGACATACTGGTACTCAGATGATGGGTTTTGCTGCAGGCAAAATCTTGCTAATCATCGGGTAAATTGCTGATGATGGATTTCTCCTGTAAATGTGATAGAAAGATAACCAGTTGGTTTGTTACCAGAGCAGCAGAGTCTTCAGGAAAGCCAGATTTACTCAGAGATGGATGTGCAATGTTGTGCTTGACGTGGTGGAGACACAGCAAATGCTGTACTTTACTTCAGCTACTTCTCTGACACTTTTTCTCCCTATTTCTCTTCCTAACCTCTCTGAAATATGGCCATGCTGACAGGGCACCAGCATGTTCATCAAATGGTTTCAAGTCACTGGTTTGGGTCCAGGATTAGAGAGTACAATAAACCATGGAAGTCAATGAATTTTGGTTTTATAATCAACTTTGCTGCAAAAAAATTTTGCTCAGTAATTTCAGGACTAATGGAAACCATCACTGATGTCATCTTCTACACCAATTTTTGCATCAAGACTAAATCTTCTGCTTAAAAATATACAGTATAAGTTAAAAAGACATAAAGACAGGTACTGAATTTTGGGATGGCTTTTCTTCAAGGACACACCACATTAGGACTTAGCAACTTTGGGAAGAAGTTGTGGGTGCTGCTCAGTGGTGTCCTCCAAAAACAGGACGACCTGTCATAACATCCCAGAGGAAATGGAAATGAGTTCAACAACTGCTGGGAGCCGCATCTCATCCCCTATCAAGCTCCCTTTCCTCACTGGCCACTTCTAGAAACAGAACATTGGGCCAGAAGGGCCTCTAATCTGACTCAGCATGGCCATTTTTAATTTATGTTCTTAGTTTTGATTTAAATAATGTGATGGCTAAACACACCTCCAGGGAAATCGTTCCAATGGTTGGATTAGCCTTGAGAGTCAAACCTCAGCTCTGGCCTGAACTTGTCTGCCTTTAGCTTCCAGTCATTAGATCTGATGATGTCTTTTTCTGTTACATTAATGAAGAACACTAATGTAATTAATGGTGGAAGGTGGTACCCTTAGAAATCTTCTCTGTGTGTGAATTCTTGCAGAAAATTATTGAGTCTCCCATTAAACCTGTCCATGAAAAAATTCAGTATTTTAATCCCATTATCTGCTGGTAACTTCCAGTAGAAGGAAGGTGTAACTGGTGGGAACATTAACTCTCCATTGGATGTGAATCACTGCCAGGATTCTGTACAACTACACGCTTTAGGTCTGGAAATATGCCCTTGGAACTGCTCATATTCACAAGCTCCTCTGTAACAAACGAAGTTCACCAAACATTGTTTCTTGAGCATTTGTGACTTTGGTGCAATGCATAATTCTACCTAAGGCAGTAACCCCGAGGTCTCATCCGCTCCCTGGTATGCTGCGATACACTCTCTGTGCAAGAAATGCACAGGCCTGAAGCCAGAGCTGCGGTTACCAGCCAAGCAGAAAATACATGTGCTGGCTGGCCAGCTGCGCAACACCTGCACTTTGCCTTCCTTTTCTTCTCTCATGTGTAACTGCTTTTTTTCCCCAGAGTTGTATGAATTTAACCTTCCATAGTTGGTACTCATTTGCAAATATGGTTAAGTAGCCAGCACATTCATGGAGGTGGAATGAATGGAAAAGGAAACATGCAATACTGCAATTGCTTAAGCCTCATTTTCTTAGATAAAGAGATGAAAAATATTATTGTGCACAGCGTGATCTAGATAACCCTCATCATGTGATCTCTCCTTCTCAATTCACTATCTACTACTTTTACCAGTAATAATTTCACATTTTATTCCCAAGCTTAGTACGTTGAGGAACACTGGTCTAAAAACATATGTATGCCTTTGCTCAAAGTATTTCAGTTTGTTTACAATTAATTCCTCACATCTATAAACTACCTAGCTTTTAATCTACTTAATAGCTGCAGTATAGATTTTGCACGGTAGTAGTTTTCAGTCAGAAAGGCTTGCTGCATTTATTATATGCTTGACAATACATTTTGGGGACATTTCCTACACATTGCAACGTTAGCTGACAGTTACACCTTTTGTCAGACTGATGTGTAATCTCAATTCTGATGTTCCCGCATTTTTTCGAAATGTTGCAAGGGCAGCTGAGCAGCAAAGGCTGGTGTTCCTGCTCCTTTCATCCTGGATGCTAAACAAACACAGCATTTAACTCTGATAATTTGGCACAACGGCTGCAAAACGTTGGGCGCAGATTGCTTGCCGCAGACCAGTTCGGGACACATCCTACTTCTGCCCTCCCAAACACCAGTTCACCCGCAGACACCCTTCTCCATTCCTCACATGCTGCCATCTCCTCGGTTCATCTGGGTGAAGCGAGTTTTCTTCACGCAAACGCACAAAGCAATTTTCAACTCCGTCTGATTTAACTAAAGGCATACAACCTGCTGTGCCCCTGGCACACCCGGTTACCTGCTGGGCCTCGAGACCCGCTACAACAGGCCAGCGCCCGTGCCGCGGGCGCAGCCCGAGAGCCCGCCTGCACCCGGAGCCCCACCCACAGCTCCGCTCAGCCTCCTCAACACCCCGCATTTCTCAGCCCTGGCTTCTGAGCGCTGCATGCTGCGCACAGCCGCGGAGCAGCCTCGCTGCGCCGGGGCCAGGCAGTGCCGGCC
>NW_010388012.1:36867-87758 GCF_000710305.1 Buceros rhinoceros silvestris | reverse complement strand
TTCCTCCATGTTGAACCCAGGACAACAGGGAACAACTTTTGGGATGGGAGCCTCTTACGTGGTTGCCATTTGGCTAAAACAATCAAAATTGAAGTATGTTCAGATCCAAGGGTTCAATCTGTGACATTCCTAAATCAAGTATTGACTTCGGGTAACTGAGGAAGGATTTACTGAAGATGTACATCACTGTGTGATTAAAAACCAAGTTCATATTCCCAAAGTAGTTTTTATCTTCCTAGCTGTACCACTGGATCAAAGCAGTGTTGTACAGGATAACCACCCAAATTTTTAATTCTGGGTAGATACTTCAGTCCATGCTTTCTCTTCTACTGCCAGGATTATCATATTGCTCTCCATCCCAGCAGACATTGTTAGCTTAATTAGATCTACAGTGAATAGTTTACTGTAGTGCAGGCAAATGCACACTCACATCAGTCACAAACCTATATAATTCTGCGGAAAAAAACATATCCACTGCATACACAGAGTAACCTATTTATCAGAGTGAGTACAAGGATGGAACCGAGCAGAACTGACTAACTGAATAGAACTCAATAACCTTACAAAGGAAATCCTACAAATGTCAAACATCTCCCAGTCAGGTAACTACAGAAAACTGAGGGAAGTTTTAAATAATATGGTTTTCATATCTTAAATAGGAACAAAGACAGACTGGCCATAAAGCATTTGAAAATCTTAGTAGTTTGTACATGTAAATAAATATGTTCAAAATATTTTCAGCGAGTTGACAGAATTTGCATCTGATTGATGTCAAAAAGCTTCACTTTTCTTTTCTTAGCAGCACAAAGAAAAGATACATCTAACCCAAAGCATGTTTGGCCTGCAAGTTTTTTGTGAAGATGCGAGAATCTTGAGTTTTGTCTAAATCATTTGGAATCAAATGGAAGAACATATGGCCTATGTAACAGACAGAGAAATACTTCAAAGGCTACTCCAAGGGCAAGGTCTGGCTTGAGAATGGCTTGGTCTGTCCTCACTGAGAGAAAGACACAAACAAAACAAACAGCAGAAAAGAAATGACTCAAGCTATAAATGTGACAGATAAAAATCTGAATCGAGAATGTGTGCAGATCATAAGTCTTTTGAGACATAAAAAACCCAAGCTGAGCAGAAATTTTCTGCATCCTGAAATTACTTCTCCTTTCACTCGTAAGTTTTTGTCCCTTAATCTCTCTGTTTCATCTTCTCCCATTGGTATGATTTGACCATTCGGGGTTCTTCTCTTTGCTAAGGAGAGGGTTGTTTGTGAACAATGTGAATTTGTTTCTGTATTTGTCATGGGAAGAACAGAGAGTCAAAGTGATGAGCCACATATTACAGCAACATACTTGTGAACCCATCTCAGCACACAAGAGGGAGGAGAGACCTCCGAGAGCTCTGAGTCAGTTGTGGGTATTCCAGGTTGTGGTCGAGTGGGAAGCAAATAGAGCAAAACTCACTGCAGCTTGAACAAAAGATTGAAATTTTAATATAAAAAAATTACAGATGTAATTTTTTCTGAGTTAGGAATTATGTTTTGAGTTATTTTGGATCTGTGGCCAGGATTTTTTGAAAGGATGGGGGACAGTCAGCAAAAACCTGTGTCTGGGCCTTGTTTTTAAGTTACAAAGGTAGATGAGTTACAGAGTTCTGGCTGAAACTAAAACTTCACAAGAAACTGATATTAGTTAAGCAGCAAGAGCAATCAGCAGTAGAGGTACAACAGATTTTCTCAGACCTTACCTTTGCCTGCCATGGTTTTCTTCTGTGTGAGTATCAGCTACAGAAATTAAACAAATTGCCTTGCAGTTCTTGGTCAGTGGTGAATTAAATGAAAGTGCAGTCATTGCTAGGACCTTTTTCTGGAGTGAAACTGGCCTACTTGGGAGTGGCTGATGACAATATTGACCTAAGCTGTTCTTCCTACCCATACTGCCCAAATACTGGGGTTTTCTGGGTTGCAGCATAATATTTCAGAAGAAAACACCACATTTTATAGGAAAAAGGAACAATTTGAAGTGAGTTACTGTGCAGATCAGTATCAGGCACTCTGGATTTGCAAACAGGGGAGCCTGATAGCTGTCATGAAATGAGGCTTTTCCACCTACCCAGTATTCCCTCTTGTCTCTTGCCATGACAGCCCTGTATCGACTGAGTGGTATAATTTTCCATAACACACTTTCCACTGGAGTTTGGGAGAGTAGGAGGGAAATGGTGAGTAGGAAAGAGAAATGAGGATTGCAATGCATGGTATTACCCAGCTGCAATGTCATACTGAAGACTTGTCCAGATGTGGTGGGCTTTTTGTTTCCTGAACGGTTCTCAGCGGGCTGATGACTGAACCTGTGTTTAAATACAATACATGGTAAATGGTGAGCGGAGAAGTGACAGCTCAATAAGATGTCTCAGTACTCAGGTTTTTCGTTTTCAATTCAAATCACTGTTTACAGTGCAATAGTTCCAGGATGTAAAATTGCATTCAATGTCCTCCCTCTCATTTTGCTTGGCAGAATAAAGGTCATGAGTGTGTATGTCAGACTGAATACTACATCTTTTGCTTGCTGTGACAAATAAAGAGCTAATATGATGCTGTTGGCTCTGTCACCTCTGTCAAATCTCATAGAATCATAGAATTATAGAATGGTTTAGGTTGGAAAGGACCATAAAGATCTTCTAGTTCCAGTCCCCCTGGAACTAGAACCCTGTAACACCTTCCACTAGCCCAGGTTGTTTCAAAGACCCGTCCAACCTGGCCATGAACACTTCCAAGAATGGGGCATCCACAGCCTATTTGGGCAAACTGCTCCAATGCTTCACCACCCTCATAATGAAGATCTTCCTCCTTACATCTAATCTAAACCTCCCCTTTAAGCTTAAAGCCATCAGCCCTTCTCCTATCACCACATGCCCTTGTAAAAAGTCCCTCTCCAACTTTCTTTTAAGCCCCATTTAAGTACAGAAAGGCTGCTATAAGATCTCCCCAGATTCTTCTCTTCTCCAGGCTGAACAACCCCAACTCTCTCAGCCTGTTTTCATAGGAAGGGTGCTCCAACTCTGGCCATCTTTGTGGCCTCCTCTGCACCCTTTCCAATAGGTACATGTCCTTCTTATTTTGGCACCCACAGAGCTGAATGCAGTACTCCAGGTGAGGTCTCACAAGAGTGGAGCAGAGCAGCAGAATCACCTCCCTTGACCTGCTGGCCATGATTTCTGAGCTGTGAGCATACATTGCCAAGTCATGTTGAGCTTCTCCTCAACCATCCACAGAGCTACTTTCAATCCAGTCATTGCGTAACCTGTATTTGTGCTGGGGATTTCCCCAACCCATGTGCAGGACCTTGCACTTGGCTTTATTAAATTTCATGAGGTTCACACAGGCCTATCTCTCAAGTCTGTCAAGTCACCTCTGGATGGCATCCCTTCCCTCCAGTGTGTCAACTACACCACCCAGCTTGGTGTTATCAGCAATCTTGCTGAAGGTGCACCTGACCCCACTGTCCACGTTGCTGACAAAAGATAGTAAACAACAGTGGTCCCAATACTTACTGCTGAGGAACACGCCTTGTCATTGGTCTCCACTTGGACATCAGGCTGTTGACTGCAACTCTTTGAGTGCGACCGTCCAGGCAATTCCTTATCCACCAAGTCATCCATTCATCAAATCCATGCCTTTCCAGTTTAGAGACTGTGGGACAGCATCAAATGTTCATTTTGTCTTCAGTTCACTGGCAGTTTCCAAGGGTTGCTTTTCAAAAGATTCTCTCCTGAATATGTCAATTTGAGGCTCTAAATCTTTTTCTCATGAGATGTTGATATGCCACTCTGAGCATGGACTAATGATTGAGTCTCCTTTTCAAGTATATAATGTTTTGCATTAGTCTGGTTTGGAGAGGGCTCTTCACGTATACGTTTGTTTAAACATACTCACTTCAATATGAGAAGTACAATCTAAAATTGGTTGCAAGGTTTTTATTGGTTTTTTATTTCTTCTTTGTAGCGGAAAGAACGTGAAATTAAAAGAGTCAGCTTTAACTTTAGTGTTGCAACACAGTTCTTTTTAACTTGCCTCAGTCCCGCGAGTACCTGTCACCTTAATTTCTGTTTAGAGTCAGACAGGTTTGTAGCACTCTCTTCTCAGTAATTCATCTCTGAAATGATGTTGACTTGGGGCCTCGTGTCTACCTTGAAGTACAATAGTGTCATTTACTGTTAAAAGTGGCATCAAGAGACCCTTTCTTTTGTCACATTTGCAGTGTCTCCACAGAACTAGATATTTTTCTAAAGGTTATGAGGCTGGGCCCTGATCCTGCTACAGACTTGTGCAAGTGAAACTTTTGCACCTGTGGTCTTTTAGACCATGGCTCTTGAAAGGCAATGTTGTTTACAGCAGCCTGTGGCTAATAAAAACAGCTTTTAATTGGGAAACTGGATGTTTTCTCTTTCATTTTATTTGGTTTCCATGTTTCCAGATTGCTAGTTTTTTTTTTTTAATATATATTTAGTTGAGTTCAGTTTAGTTTAGATAACAGTTTTTAACCCAAGTATTTTATTTTCTGTGTGACTGCTACTTCCCTGATCAAGTTAAGGCCAGTGTCAGCCTCCAAATCATGATGTTACTAGTCATATTTCCATTCCGAATTTGATAACAACAACAACAATTCAGGATATCGTCTAAGTCAAATGAAGCCTGACACCTTTATGAAATCTTAATTTGATAAACTATCTCAGCTTTTAACTGCAGCATTTTCCAGATTTAATCTGGGCTATACTGCCCTCAGTCCACAACTAAATTCCTATGCTTTAATGTACAGGTGAATCCAAGACGACTTCCCTCATTCAGTAGCTCCTTGACATTTTCAGTGAGGAGAACCACTATGGGAAACAACACTAAAAATGTTGGATCTTCACTCTTACCCACATCACACACAGACATCCCCAGTGTTAAAACACATCTTTCTCATTACTGGTACACAGCTGTCAGTTCACAGTTGAGTTTGCTGCAGGAGCATCGTTTTATTTCTGTGCATCTCTGTTACAATTACCAGCATTCAGAATCAAGAGTGTCAGACTTTACAAAACCAAGCATTTCCTTTCATTTAAGTTCTCTCTCAAAATTTGTATTGAAACTGCATTTTTCCTGTCAAGGTTTCTGCCATACAAAGAGAGTTGATTCAGGATTCCTGGTTGGTTTTTGCCTTGAACTAAAGGGGCAGCTTTTCCTTCTAGTTCTCCCCATCCTCTATTTCTGAGATACACAAGGGTAATTTTTTTCCCCCCTGCTTTACATTTGGCCTCCTGCTCTGAAATAAATAGTCCCTGGGAAACTCAGTAAGTTTCCAATAGAAGATACTACCTGCCTTGTTCTTATGGAGGGGGGAGGAGATAACATATGTGCTTCAGAAGCCTCAGTTTATTTCTAAACTTAATAAAAAAATTTCCCTTTACTTTTATTTGTGGTTTTCTCTCTGGAGAGATGGAACCTGTCTCTTCTAGCATCACATGCAGGTAGGAGGCAATATCCCTTTTACTTCTTTTTCTTCCTTGCTGGACGCTTGTCACATCTTCCATCCTTCTCTAGCTTTCCTCTGGTCTTTCTGCTTAACCAGGCATTTCCAGTTCACCCTAAAATGAAACTAGGTGAACAATGTGACTTAGTTTGCAGACAAGCTGGGCTTGTTTGTCGTTCCTCCCCTTCCCACCTTTCCTGTCAGTTCAGGTTGCAATAATTTGAACCACAGTTGTCTCCTCCTTTACATGTCCTCCTCTGCTACAACGGAAATCTGGACTTGAATGATCATTCTTGGTACTGTAGGACAATGAGTACCTTTTTCTGTGCATATGCACAGATATACACACCACAGGGAAATAATTCAGCCTTTGTACAACCAGATACAGCTCTGCTCATTAAAAAAAACTATTACACCTATTCAGATCTGTATTTATTTCACTCTTTTAATGCTCATTTACACTATGGGTGTTTCATATCACTCTGGCACTGTGAACATAAATTATTTTCAGATACCTATTGCTACGCTGCAATTGTTGAACAATAATAGAAATTGCTGAACTGCGCTTCCAGCATGGGATGAAGTGAGTAGAGTGTAAATGGCGAGCATGGCCATTTATTTTTCTTTATAGCCAAGCTGGCTCACTCATCCTTAGTTTAAGTGATAGTTCAAGCTGTGAAATAGTTGTCACCACACTCATCATTTTTATTACATAGGAAATGGTCCCTTTGGTTAATTGGATTTGGAAAATTTGCTGAGCATTCAGGTGAACCTCCATGAATCCTAGTAATATGGTGATACCCTACAAATCTCTGTCGGCTGTCCACATTCTAACTAAGCCTCCCATTTTCTGGAGTTTTGAGCCCAGAATTGAACAACAACAAAAAAGCCCTCCATGAAGTCCATTTGGTCTTGATTACTATAATATATTTTATAGAGAGAATGCTGAGATACTGTGTGCTCTGTCACCAATACATGCTCATAAAATGTGTAGTGAGATTGATTTACTTTTTAGGTTAACACACTAAAAGTCTTTTCCTAAATACTCTCTAACTGAGTGGAAGAAGAGAGTACTTGCTGATGTCTTAGCTGTACATCTAATAATCAGCTTTCAGTAGTCTTATTCAAGACTTACCACCCAC
Organism: Buceros rhinoceros silvestris; assembly: GCF_000710305.1. Classification (NCBI taxonomy): domain Eukaryota; kingdom Metazoa; phylum Chordata; class Aves; order Bucerotiformes; family Bucerotidae; genus Buceros; species Buceros rhinoceros. Next base: position 81,109 of record NW_010388012.1, on the reverse strand, counting down.
ACTGTGGGACAGTGTTTCTGAATCTGTCCTTTTGAAACCTCTTTGCCATTTAGAAACAAAATCACAGGGGAAAAAAAAAAGAAAAAAATAAAAAAAAAAAAGAAGGGACCACTCAAGGACTTGATTTTCCAGTTTGTCCTTCAAAGGTTTGGTCTGAAAGCCTTCAGAAGCATTAGGACTATTTCAAGTGACTTCCATGGGATTTGGATGAAGACTGTAGGGAACGGTGTTTCATGAAACACTGAGCGGACGGGAGTCTTTCTTTTGCTCCCTCTCACAGTAATGAAATAAGTCCCAACAAATTATAAAATCCTTCTAAGACCTCCCAACTATTCTCACTTCAGGAAACTGGGGAAAAGAAGCTGTAATTTCCTAATGGGGTAAATAAAATCAAAAGAAGCATAGGTAAGTTATATTGTTCGCTCCATTTTACCATACCTATGGTGGAGATCTATATCCTATAAAAATGACATCCTCCACAATACAACAGGGATGGTTTAAGCTACCTTAAATCACTCAACCTGCAATACATCTGAAATGTTAATTAAGCAAGGTTTTCATCCTCACCTCTGCTCTGCTGGCTTTAGTGAAATCTTGTCTGCCAGGGAAAACTCTCTACAGGTACCGCCAATTCTGTTTGAAGTTGGTGATCTGGGTTTGGCTCGTAACATTCACAGTAGATTTACCTGAAAGATCAATAAAAGCGTGTTCAAAGCAAGATTGGCTTCATAGAGCCTAGGATTTTATTAATTTATATAAAGTTCCTAAAACTTTTGCTGTAAAGAAAAAGGGAAAACCTTGAAAATATTCACGATATTGTGCAGCAGGGTGATGAAAATGGTGTAGCAAAGGTGCGGGATTATTTTCTCTTTTTTTTTCAAAAAAAAAAAAAACAAAACCCTCAAAACAGTGCGCAGATCAGAATGACAGGATGATACAGACAGATGAGATTTTCAAATACAGGTGGACCTTTCAGAGGTTTCAAGTCGTAGCACCTCAACAGGTCCTCAATTTCAGGGGATTTTAAGCACCCCATCTTGGAAACCCATCTTCAAAATGTCTCATACAAAGCACCCAAAAATATCCTTTGCTGTATCCCTCTCTTGAAAATTTTTATTGCGGCAGGTCCTTGTTTGAAAACTGTCTTCTGTCCTTGATGTCATCAGATAGATCTTTATAACAGAAGAAATCTAAAGGCAATTCTCATCCTCAACTGTTAAATGAAATAGTATCCCTCAGTGCAGCACATGCTGATTTCTTTTTTTTTTTCACGGTGTATAGTTTAGTAGAATATAAAATCAGAATTTAAAAACCAATCAAGCATCCAGCAACACTTTGATCTTTAAAATGCTGGCATTATCTTTAATCAGATGAGATTTATAAGTAGTAGTTGAATAAAAGGTGGAATTACTGTCTGTCTTTGTTCGTTTAAGTTTCTTTGCTCTTTCCACTAACAAAAATTTTGTCTCAAATATCTCCTATATTCTTTGAGAGGGATTTGCAATAGGCAGTCTTCAGCTTCAGAATTGGGTTAATCTTCCAGATCTTTAGTGGCAGCACTGTAAGTAGATCTGTGAGCATGGAGACCCTTATCAGTTAAAGAGAATTTGAAGCTCTCGGAATGTGTGCTCCCAAGCCCACGGTGAACTGCCTCAAAGAGCAGAAGAAAAAGAGTGAGTCTGGATGGAAAAATCCTTGTTTTTCATGTATGTTCCTAGGGAAAAGAAGGCTATTTTCTTTTGAAATCCCGCTTCTTCAGGTTTACTTATTTGTTCTCACACACTTAATGATTCTTATAATGGAGGAGGGGTTGATCTGGTTTTTTTTTTTTATTCATTGGAATAAATGGCAACGTATGTTGAAATGCTCAAAATGGATTAAAAGTTTCATAGAAAACGATACTTCCTCTACATATCTGCTGCACAACATGAAAATTGTGGCAGAAAGGTCCCATCCAGGAGAGGAAAAAGGGTGTGCCAAAGCCCATGACTCATGAATCACCGGACCCTTCAGGGGCAGATGAACACTCTGTTACCTTTTTTCTCTTGCTCCCCAGTTCAGGTTTGTCACTTCAGAAAAGAGGTATTTGGTCAGAAAGGAGTTACTTCTACCAACAAAGCAAGAAACCCTTTTGTTTTGTGTGGCCAGCTTCACCACCCAGCCACTCCCACACTTAAAGTATGGTCAGAAATGTTTTGATGTCCCTTTTCAGATTTTGAGATAATAACATCTGACAAATGTAATATCATTTTAAAAACAATCTCAAGATGATGGAGTGACCCACATAAATAGAGCTTCCCGCCCCCTGCTCTTTCTCAAGGTATTTCACCGCACGATACCAATAGGCAGTGCCTTCTTCATTCCCACAGCCTTATTGGCTTAATATTTTTTATTGTAGTATTTGCTGGCATTCTCCACGTACCACTGGAAAGCTCTCTAGTGTCTGAGTTCATACCAAACAGAACGAAGGTAGGAATCAGGTTTTCATAATTTACACAGATACTGTCATGACATGAAAGGCCCATAAAGACAAAGCGAAGCTGCCCCCATGGCTTGAGTAGCTGGAGGACTATCTTCCACACATTTCATTGGCTTTACAGATTCTGCACTGCATCACCCTTCTTCCATTCCATCCTGAAAATGAAAAAAGTGAATGACTGTGTGGGGTGAAGCTATATGAAGGGGAAGTGCTTTGAGTGAGTTTTCAGGAAAAACAATTAGTCCATGGAGGGAGAAGTGTGATGTGGAGAAGGGAACATTTAGAGAGGAGGTTATTTTTCTTTTCATTCTTTCTTCCCTTTTTGCGTTTCCAAAGAAAGTGCCAGGTGTTTGCACACTTTCCAACCCCTGTGAACCAAGCATTGAACCTAATCCACTGAGCCCTTTGCTGACTGAACCCTGCTGGATTTATCCTCCCTTTCTTAGCACATACTATCTCGATACTTTGACTGCTTCAGGTGATTATGGCTGTAATTCTTTATGGGGTTTTTCTGCACTGTAGCAGGGCATAATAAGACCTTAAATACAAATTTACAGAAAAAAAAAGGAAAAAAGAAGAAAAGAAGAAAGGAAAAGGAATCCACAACCCTCAACTATGAATAAAGGCTTTTATAAGCAGCATGGCATTGCATTCTGCCTGAGTGCTCCCTCGTACAGTTCTGCGCTGGAAAAATAAGTATTCCCATTGCCCCTTTGCAGGGAAAGGTCTAGCTGAGGCACAGTGAACAGCAGTTTAACATTTCTTGTTTTGCCTTTTATTTGTGGGTAACTGGGATTGCTGCTCTTGTAGCTGCAAAGTAGGGCAAAGTAACCCACAGATGCAATTTCCACAAAGAGAGACCCAGGAAGAACACTTAACAGACATCCAAAGAGAAGGGATAGCTAAAGCTCCCTTAAGAATACTCAGAGACACATTATGACTGAGTTCTGATAAAGGTGTAAGTCAGTCAAACTCCTGCTTCAGTGCAAGAAAAGAAGAAAAATCTTTATGACGTTCCCGTACCCGCTCCTTGGGATGAGCAGGAATCTTTATAACTCATTTAAATACACCTTTTGGCTCTTAATATACCTATTCATAATACAGCATGCTGAAAGATGGGGCTGAGAATACAAGAATATAGAATCGTAGAATGGTTTGGGTTGGAAAGGACCTTAAAGATCACCTAGTTCCAACCCTTCTGCCATGGGCAGAAACACCTTCAGCTAGACCAGGTTGCTCAAAGCCCCATCCAACCTGGCCGTGAACACTTCCAAGAATGGGGCATCTACAATCTCTTTGGGCAACCTGTTCCAGTGCCTCAACATCCTCATAGTGAAGAACTTCCTTCTCACATCCAATCTAAATCTCCCCTCTTTAAGTTTGAAAGCCATTATCCTTTTTGCTATCACTACATGCCCTTGTAAAAAATTAACACAGAAAAAGAAAGGACAACAGAATGACATTTTTAGGTTCAATTTTTTGGGTCTGGAAAAGGGAGCAGGCTGGAGGGAACATTTACCAGCCACCGACCATGTGATATGGCAGAGATCATTTCGGAGGACATATTTTCTGCTCTGAATTTTATAGTCTAGAATAAGGGCTGAAGCCATGGTTCATCTCTAATTGTCCTGCTGTGATGCTGGCATGTATATGATGTATATTTCTCTACGTGTTAGCTTGAGGAATGGGACAAGAAAAAGTTAGATATACCACTTCTAAAATTTTGCACACAACAGGGTATCGAAAAAGATGTCTCTGGGCTAGAATGTATTTCACGTTTCTCATGCCCACGCCGGAATCTCTGGTGACCCTGTCCTCTCTCCCTTTTCCACATATTGCTTAGCTGAGATCCATGTTTCTAGTGACTTCCTCAGTTCTCTGTACGCATAAATAGCTCTTTCTGAACTCATCCTTCCACCCAGTTCTTATTTTCCGAGTCCTATTTATCTATGAGTCTCTCCCACCAGACTGAAAAAGGAAAGAGCCTTGGGCACCATCCTGTGATCATCGTGACTTGTCTAAATGCTCCCAGCCATGGTTTTGGTCCTTGTTAGGTAGTACCCAAGCAGGCAGTATCTGAACACTCTTCAGGGGTTAAAATATAGGAGCCTTATCCAAGTGGCAGGTGGGATGTAGCCACTTTTGTTTTCAGGAGGAAGAGTATCTAAGCATATGGATGCAAGCTGTCTCCTCCCAGCTGGTGTCAAGGACAGAGAAAGACCCCAGGTCTTTTTTGTTTAGTAATGTACAGGAGGGGAGAATTCTAGCAGCAGACAATAACTTGGGGAGCAGATGTAGTTTCTTAACGTTTAACTCATTGTAACAATTCCTAATTATGTGTTTACAATTACAGTTACATGTGCTTATAGTTGACTGTATTCCTTTCTTAAAATGAAAATAAATGGCTCATTTTACATAGAAAATATTCACAGGGGCATTTTCAGATGCTTCATTATCTGTGATTGTATTTCTATGGCTGTGCATCACTGTCTTCCTGAACGTGTGTCGTTCTCACAAGCATGTTAGCCCTTAATCTATCTGTATTTTTTTTATCATACTTATATGTATCACAATTTGTTATTGAATATTATTTTAACCTTTTCTAGTAAATTAATTAATTTTCCTAATTTTCACACTTTCATGTGATCCTTCTACCCTTGTAAAAAACTTCCTATGCAATGAAATAGTTAACATAAGTAAAACTGCTGTGCATAACTGATGTGTTCTCTGTTTAATAAATAAGGTATCTGTCATATAGGGGGCAAGATTTCCAGTTGCTAAGCAGGCTCGATGAATGATAACAGTATTTTTAGCTTCTGTCCCGAAGAATAAAAAAGGTAAATCTGTTATTCTTGATAAGAAATTACTTCTTTGGAAAGTAAATTCTGCTTGAAGATATGTCTGAATGATCCCTTAAAAAAAAAAACCAAAAAAAAAAAAAACCAACCCCCCAACAAAAAGCAAAACAAAATGTGCTGTATGTCAAACTTTCAGAATTGTCAGACTTGATCCACTGTTCGTTTCATAGTAGCAAAAAATGTCAGTGGAAAAAAAAAAAAGAGAAAGTTTTTCTGCTGTTAATGAGACAGAGGTGACTGTAAACAATAGATGCCTTATAGCTATTCTCAAACAGGAATCAAAGCTGTAATTAAATATAAAACACTGTCAATGATAGGCTCTTTAATGTAACATATCGCAGTTGCTTTTCCTCTATCAAATATCTTCACTTAGACAAAAGCTGAGAGTGACTGAAAACAAGAGAAGAAAGACTTGTGCTGAAGACTGATTTCTTGTTGCTTATGACACACCAGCCTGTAGCTTCAGTAGCAAAAATTCTTGACTAGAAGTTGGAACAGAGCTAATTACATAATTTTGATGACATCTGTCCTACTAAATGGTGCCATGTGAGGACAGTTTGTTCATAGGTGAACACAGGCTTCAGCTGAACCCCAAGAAAAGGCAGATGCAAGCAGCCTTCACTGTTTAGACCTTGGGCTGTCTTCTCCCTAAGCTCAGAGTAGGCAAGGAATAAGAGAGGAAATAACTTGGGAAAACTGATGAAGAACTGAAGCTTTCTTACCTTTGCATTTTCAAGTTTCATAATACAAGTATGCAGGAGCTGGATGGATGGAAGCGTTCTCCCAAACCCGGAGGTCCAAAGTATGTTGCTTCATGAATGCTCACAAATGAGAACAAAGTAAGGGGAGTACTAGAAGGCAGAGGCAACTCTCGAGTAACATCTGCCTGAGCTAATCAAAAGGATACACAACTTCTGAACAGTCCTTGATCAGCTGTGCGATGCCTCAAGCCAGAATACAACCTATGTGTGTAAACAAAGAGGAAGCCCTGAGCGAGTGCTAGGAAATAGGCCAGAGGATTTGGTATAAAGTTCTTACATGGTGCAGGTTAGTTCTCTTCTTGCATAATTTTCTACTTGCAAATCAAAAGAATGTAGTTTGGATTCTGAGCCATTACTTGGCTATAAGGCTGTAAGGTAAAGTAAAAACCTACGCTGCTGAAGTAAGAGCAGAAGCATAAACACAGTGTAACTAGTGCGTCGGTTCTGGGGTAGTTTAGCAGTTAAACCCAAGGTATTTCATTCTAAAATAGAAACAATCTTTCCTCTAAATTGTGAGAGGAAATAGTCAGAAGGAAAAAAAATATCTGTCCCCAGTTAACTCAGAATGACTCTGCTACAGAATATGACCCTGGAAAAGCTCTTCTGCAAGGGAAGATGTTCACCAACTACTACTTGTCTGTCAGAGTTCGAGGAGCTTATGTTACGATTCTACTTTCAAGAAGAGTGACAATAATGAAACTTGGTTTCTTATTGTCTGAAGGGACAAGTTTGGACTCTCTAACAGGCTGCAAGCACTGAGATTTTCCCACTGCAGGGGCATGTAGTGCCCCTTCTCTGCGGAGTGAATAATAATCACGTGTGGAGTTCATACTGCAGCTTTTCCTCAATGGAATCACAATAAAAGGTTTTTCTCCCTTTACCAAGCTAGCCAGTGACACTTCTGGGAATTTAATGTCATTGAAATAGTTTACAATGTCTCACATTATGTTGACAATACTAAATATGTTAAAAAGTCATTAGAGAGGAACTGACAGACACGTGAAAGCATGCACAGATGCACAGTCTTGGCTAAACTGCATAAGGCACAGATCCTTATAAGAACCAGGCTTAGAGTATTGGTGACTTAAGGTCCAGAAACTGCTTCAGGGCAGAAAGAACAGCACACAGATCTCCTGTTTTATTGCACCCAGGGGCAGAAACACCCTGAGGGACAGTGGTATATGAAGGACCCACACTGGAGCAGAGGAAAATGCAGAAGAAACAGAGTTAGACTTCACTACAGGTGTGACCCCAACCTCCTACACCACCTAGCAGATCACCAGAAGAACTGTGATGGGCTAAGTGTAACACATAAATAAAAAAAAAAAGAGCATGAAACTAGGAAGAGGGAAGAAGAGATGTAGACTGGAGTTCATAAATACATAAAACCGGACAAAGAATGATTCTAGGTACCCAACTACTTATCATCCTTCCTGCTTTATTGCTGGAATGTTCTTTGTATTAGTTGTAGTCTGTACTGATAAAAAAATCTTCCAGACAGATCCTAAGCATGGATTGGGGATAACACATGGCATCCCCTACCTCATAGGTCATGTGGACCAAAATGCTTCAGGTTAGACTTCAATTTTTACACGGTACTCCAATACATCACAGTAGGCTTTGCAAACTCAAGGATTGCTGCATGTCTTTCTGTTGCACGCGAGAAAGCATTTCTTAGCTTCAGGGCAAGAAAACACCATTCTGGTGGTGAATACTTTTGACCAAATAAAGAAAAATTCATACAGAAGATAGCTATGTCTTGGAGCCATAGGGTGCTCCACACAGAGCCCCACAGAGGTCCAGAGGCAAGTACAACTTAGTGTAAACACTGCCAACATTGACCTCAGGTCCAAGGAAAAGAGACACTCTAGATGGAAACAGCTTTGCTACCCCAGATAATACTTTATTTCTCCTTTTCCTCACGATACTTATGTAGTTCCTCTCATCACAACATGGGAGATACCTCACAAGCATTTATGTATGTGATCTTACAGCTTTGCTCCTGATAACTATTCAAGCAAGGAGCTGTAGCACTTTCTCTTGAACTCACTGCAAGTCAGCTCTTACTTCTACTTGATCATTGTGATGGCCAGAGATCATATGAATGTCTTATTCCTTGGCATGTTATTGTCTTCAGAATTTAGTATCTGTCAGTGGTCTTGATTTGACAGGCTGCTCATACTCAGTCCACTTACTTGCAACCTCTTAACCAACATGCAGTGAGAGTGGCTATTCTAAAAAATAAGTACTTGAGAAATTTGAGTCCTAGACACCATAGACATCATTATGTTGCATACAGTGTGGTGGAGAAGCAGCTGGATATTACAATATAAATCAAAATCCTTTAGCACAGTCGTTTGCAATGCTGTATGGTGTCTTGCCTAACATTTAGATGCTCCTCCAGAAGGGAGCGATTTTCATGCATCTCGTGTGTCGTACCTGGCATCTCTGAGCAGAAGTCTTCAATATTCTAATGCAATTCAAAGGTCACAATTTCCTTCGTTTAGACAACAAATATGAGCCAGAATCTACTGTAACAATGAGGGTTTTGACCCTCGGTATACTTTCAGACGGTTTGGAGCTGTGCCTCAGTTTTCTTGAATCTTAGATTAATAATCTACTGGGGACATTTTTAAGTCTAGCAACTAATTTTAAATGTATAATGACAAAAATAGTATTTGGCATAGTGTTTTGTCTACTAAATTCCCTCCACAGAGTTATACTCTAACTTCTTCAGCTCTACATTTCTTTCTTCTTCTTCTCAAAGCTAAAGGACTGTCTTAAGCAAAAGTCAAGGCCTTCAGATTCCTCAAGGACCCTTCAATCTTTGAGCTTCACAAAAGCAAATCAACTGCTTCAGCTAACAAAAAAGCTGCTCCACAGTCAGAATCAACCTGGTAATATTTTCCTAGTGCACAATGGCACAGGTCACCCTCTTCCTAATTAGTTACCACCCCAGTAGACTTGTACCAATGTGTTTTGAAAAGTTCTCGACAACAGTCTCTTCTGTGAAGTCGCTTAAAAGATGCACATTGCACTCTGTTTTGATTGATCGATGAACCTCATTGCAGTGTATATAATAATGTGCTAAATGTTACATATGCCCTTAGTGGGTAATTTCAGGAAATTATTAAAATGTGCTTCTTTTAAAAGGTTTGGTAATGTAAGTCAAAGAGACACTTAGCAGACCCAATGCTGATTAGTGTGGGTGACCACAGTATACTGGAGTCTTTGATATTTCTTGGCTTTTTCTTGGTTTCCCGGAGGCCCTTTGGACAAAGCAAGAAAGATGGCTGAGACACCCTTGGCCTTCTGGGAAACTCCCTGACATTTAAAGACTGCTGGGGCCTATTCTGCTAATATCTAAACTAATTAAAATCAAATCATAATTGTAGAAGCTTGTTCACCAGAATTCTAATAAGACCCGGAGCGGTACATGCTGCATGCTGCTGTGCTAAAGGCTGTCTCAGCTACGTGAGAAGTGTTTTACGATACAGCAAATTGTTCTCAGTGATTTTTCTCGATCTTACAACCAGCTCCTTATATAAGAAATGTCACTTCAAATGTAGGATGAAGACTTGTTTCAACATGTCTCTTTCCATATACACTGAATGCTTTTTGCTGTATCATGTAAGGGGATATTTGGCAGGGTGTGGCAGGCTTGTATATACCAACTGTGTTATTGTTAGGAATGAGTGTGATACCTCTGCACTGAACCTCCACCTTACAGAAACACCAAACTATTTTTGGAGTTGTATTTGACACCTGAAGATGCAAAGCAGTTGAGGAATAAAAGCACTTCCCGAACAGCCATGAGCTATGTTCCGTTTTTCTTGCCTCACTCCCTGCATGGTCATGGTCAGCTCTTTCAAAACTGTAGGAATTATATGGGAAATCAAAATTAAAGACAGTAGATGATTGTATAAACCCCTACTTTGAATAAAGGATGCAGTTAATTTTCTTTCAATTAAAATCTGTCTCCCAGATATGGCACAAAGAAAGGGTCTAAAAGATGATCAGAGGTAGAGAAAACCTTCAGCTTTCCTTGATTAGGATTTCTCAGTGTGGAAAAAATAACTGAGAGGATGAGATAAATAAATGGTTAGCATGGAGAAGGTGAACAAGCAATGTTTATTCATCACTCTAATAAATGAAGGAAGGGACACACACAGAAATTATCAGGCAGCAAGTTTAAAACAAATAAACAGTTTTTGCATGCGGCACACTTAAACTGAGGAACTCACTACCACAGGCTATTGTAAACATGTTCAAAGAGGAATGAGGTAAATTAATGCTACTTCAGTCATAAACCTGAGTTAAATATTCCTCTACACCAATAATGGCTGTAGGCTGCAAGAACGTCTCTAGGGAAGGATCACCCTTGTATTTCCTTTCTTATATTCCTTGGTAAACACTTCCAGTTGGACACTGCTGAAGACTGGTAGGTGGAAATTTTCTCTGATCTGAAATATTCAACTTATTTTTTTAAGAAACCAGTGATACTTTGTAAATCCTACTCATTTCAACAGAATAATCAAACCTACTGAATGTTTAATCATATAAATTCTTTGTTTGCAAAGCAAAGGAAGTTACGAAAAGAAAGGAAACTTGGACCACACCCCAAAGTATGCAAATACTGCAGAGCAAAGGTTAATGAACACTGAGGACCTCGCAAAGTAAAAATTTCTTCACTTATTACACGTTTCTTGTTGAAGGCAATGAGAACTTCATTACAGACTTCACTGGAAGCAGAGGAAGGTCTGCAATAAAGTTTTGTTTAACACGTCCCTAGTTCATTAAAACTGTAGTCTGTCGCATCTGTATTCATATCAGACTGTGAGAAGGCTGGTAAGGGTAAGTTTCACAATTAAAGGTAATTAACCCAGCAGAAAATCTGTTCTCAGGTAACTATTGTCATGATGGGTGCTTGGGGAGATAAAGGACAGGAGGGGATAGCTTTCATATATTCCATCGGAGCTTTCAAACAAGTGCAGCAAGGGCCTAATACTGCTCCCTTGAAGCCAGCAGACAGGCAGTGACTTCACTCATGTTGAGACTGGAGAAGATCATGGACCATGTTAGCACATCTCAGCGCAGTATTGTAAATGATGGGGTCACAGGGCTGAACTGCATGAGAGCTGTGTCTGATGAAGTACATGGTGCTGCTGAAATACATGCCTGTCAACTCTGCTCTGAGTCTGGCAGGTCTTATTTTTAACATCAGTGCGCTCAGTGTCACTCTGACTGTAGAGCGCAATACCTGTGTCAGATCAATAAAATGCGCTAACTGCTAAGAAAAACAGCATGAGAATGTAACGTGTATTAAACCATATAGGAAAAGCTTATTAATATTTAGCAAAACTAATCTGTTTCTCACTAGCCAAAACACGCACATCCAGCCCTTTTGGGAAGACAGCTTTGAAGATTCCCTAAGTTGAAATGAGGTTTTCTTTACTGTATGTAACCATTCTTATTCCCTGTGGGCTAAATCCTATTCCATAAATTTGAAGTCAACCTTTGAGGTTTGGGAGATCATTAGAGGGTTTGTGTATGTTTTCTTCATTCTGTTTTTCCAGATAGACCAAATGTAGTCACTTTATAGATGGGAATGTGATTTAAATAATATGACTTTGCTAACATTACATTTTGAATTTATCTTTATTAAGGCTGCATTTTAATTTCTTTCCATGTATCCTCATTAAGCAACTGTTTGCTCCCTTAGGCATTTTTTCAAGCTAACTTTTAATCTACCTATTGATACTCAAAGCTGTAGAAGTTAAAGCCCATTTGAATTTTTATTTGGAAATCTGCTAGATTTTTTTCCCCTTTTAGAACTGCAGGCATTCCGCTTTTGCTGGAGATGATCTATTTTCCCTATATAATCTGATAAATATTAAATTAAATAACACATATTCAAATCAATGCTTTGTATACAAAGCCCTGATCTCCACAAAATTACGTATTAACTGCAATAGCGTTTTATTTTACATTACTATCATAGAAGCTCTGTCTAATCAGCTGCCTGAAACCCTGTCACTGTAGCATTCAGATGCTGGATAGCCATTGAAAGTAGCAACGAGTGGGTCTAAAGGACTTATATTTTCCTTGTTTCTGTTGATTCTGACTTCTGACCATTGTACACACTACTTTAAGTTGACAGGTGATGGAAGAAAGTTCAGTGAAAGTGAAAGCCATTGATGGGGAGCTGCTTTATGTGATGCCACATGATGTGATTTCTCTGGACATACAACAATGGCAGCATCTGCACCACTCACACAAAAATTCTTTTTTTATTATGGTACACTCAAAGAATAAGTTTCTCTTGTGCTACATACAATGCCTACAAACCTTAGACATTGTTATTTGAATAAAAGGATGGGTAAGACAGGCGCATCTCTGGGATGATAACTCGGCATTGGTTAAGATTGCAAAGGAAATTAACGGTGTCTTGGGACATGGATTTGGACTCTGCACATTCTTTTCTAGTGCCCTCATCATTCACCCTTTGTCTTTGATGAGCTGCAGTGGCTGTTATGGAAACTGCGTCCTGTGGCTGTGCGGGCGTCACGCAGATCAGGGCATACGGCAATATGCAGTAAGAGTGGGTGAGCTACTGCTCTCCTGTTGTTATCCTTTCCTTCTCCCTCCACTGTCTGCATTTCTCCCTATTTGAGGCAGCTCGAGTCACTGTATAATTACCCAGAGAAACAAAATTGTCGTTCCTTGGTTTGATATAATCCTTCATTCCCAAATCTTACATAGTTTACAGTTACTGACTGCTCTCAAACTAAGTTATTGTTTAGAAATATTTCTCTAGCTTAGTATTTCTTGTTTTGAAAAGCTGGGTGCAACCTTCAGCAAAAAAATAAGCAAAACCTCTAAAGTAGGTCAGGAATCAGAACCAAAAAGGCTGCTCGGGAAGATGCAGATCTGGAGGTATTAGCAGTTTTAACTCACTGGTTGTTCAAAACATAAGTAAAGCTCACGAGCACACAGCACAAACAACAGCAAGCAAAAATGGCTTGTTTTTTAGGTGTCTGCATGTGTCTTAGTTATTACCCACTTGGTGACATATAAGTAAAAATACATAGAACTGTAGTTAAATATAAATAGATAGAAATTGCACAAACATTCAGGTGTGGATTTTTTTTTTGTTTTGTTCTTTTTTTCTTTGTGTTGCTTGTTGATTTAAATTTTGATTTCATATACCCTTTCAGTTACGACTGGATTTCCTTGTAAGTGATATTCAGAGTTCTGTGATGCAAATGATTCTTCTGAATAAAAAAAATTCTGCCTAGTGCAGTGAGATCTCCTGTGCATTTGTGGACTCCTGCACTGAGATACACTGCAGGAGGAACAGTAGATAAGGAAAACTTTCAGGAAAGGAAAATACCCGTGTTGGTGCTATTCCAAATGGTAGATGCTTTTTTAATTTACTGAGTCATCTTTAACAATAAATATTATTTCTACATTGCTGGCTGTTTCCAAACTGGTTTCCTCAGGCTTATAATAAACAAGCCTCTCTCACGAGTAAAAATGGTCTAAACGCAACTAGTGGGAAGTCACTAGTTCAAGAATGAAGCAAGGTGACAACTTGCCTTTGTGCAAAAAGACCTCTCCTTGGGCTGGGTGGGGACATGTTTCCTCAGAGGCCATCCCAGCCTCCATTTCATAGTTTGCTGAGTGTGCACAATTTGCAGATGTGGAGAAAAGACAAACCCCAGTACAGTGAAGATAGCACTTTGAGTGTGATCCCTTCCAACAAAGGGGTTTTCTTCCCACTTTGTCCAGTGGGTTGTCTTGTTTTGGGCCAAGGTGAGCTCTTTCGAGGGAGAAGAAATTATAGCATCCCTATGAACATGTTCAAAAAACTTAGACTGACTTCTCACCAGGCTCAGTAAAGAGTAGAAAACACCAGAATTTGTGACTGAGACAGCAAAAACATGAGCATGAAAAACACATGCATGTTTATAACCTTACTTCCAGTATCACACAAGGTATGATTCGTATCAGCTTTATACAGAATTCAAGAATCACAAGTGATCTAGAATATGCTTGATTGATACAACTAATAAATGCAAGTAGCAGAAGCAGTTCTGACAAATGTCCCCATGTGACCTTGAATCCACATGGTTTTAAGCATAAGGTAGCTAGAAAATTACTTCAACTGATCTGTGCTCTGCAGGAAGGTAAGCATTTGCTCCAACTCCCTGTTGGGCTGGCAGTTTACTTAACCAGAATAATTACTTCTATTAGAAGTAATTGGCTTCTGATGGAACATTTCTACTGACTTCTGCTGGACAAGGTCCCTGAGATCCTGTGCAATGCTGCCAACGTGCTGCCTGCAATGCCCCGGCTGAAGACAAGACCTTATGGGCTACCAGTGGGAACCTAATGGGGGACCTCTCCATTTGTTCTGTTCTGGCTTCTCAACGAATCTCAAACAAAAGTATGTAATTGCTGGAACTAGAGTCAGAAACTTCCACTTATATTGAGGCTTGAATCTTGAGCTGGAATTCATGGGGTTTTAAAAATTTGTTTTAAAACCACAAATATTGTTGGTTTATAAGTACATGTAATTTGTGTGTACAATTATTATCTTTTATCTGCGTAATTCTGATCCTGCTTCTAAGATTTTGAGGTGAAAAATGAAAAGAAAACAATGTCTGATTTTAACAGTTCAAGCTTATGGACCTGGCCTCATCAAATGAAGACCAGATGCAGAAACACTGCTGACACCACAATTTATTCCAAACCGCTACTGAATAAAATTGTATTCTTCATTGTCTGAACTAAAAGATTCCTTAGCTTTAGGTAGTTGCAAGTTTATACACCTCTTCGAATCAGCTGGACAGGTTACTTACAGGTTCCAAATAGCACCATGAGCCACCTTCAACCTCATTCAGCTCTAAATGTTTCAGGTCAGATGGGACAAAGAGGGAAATAAAAGTTGGGTCAGATGCTTTTGACTAACTTGGCTTTAAATGTCTGCTCTTGATTAAAAATTTAAGTCATGCCTTGAAAAAGTGATTCTAATTCAACGGTAAATCTCCAAAAACACAGGGCTACTTTTATATCCGGGAAATAATTTTCACACAAAATGTTTCTTCTTTCTTGCCTTCCTTCCAGAAACACAAAATTAATTAATGCTGTCTGATTTATGCCACATGAGGGCTCAGCCCTTTTTTGTCATAACATCCATGGAAGTTTCTTACATGCAAAAGGATAAGGGACTTCAGTCTCTTTTAGTGTGTTTATGTTTTTAACATATTCAATATTTATTCTTATTTGGACCTTCTTCAGAAGATAATCCAATAAGTACCAAAAATGGTATTTATTCTTAGCACTGCACTGACTTGACTTCTGCTTTCAGAGGTCTCAGTCATTCTATCTTATCAGAAAGTTGAGGAAAGTCAACTCATTTCAATGCTGCAAGCACAGGAAAGTCTTTTTTGAAGAAGGAGGTTTTGGTGTTGCTTTGATGGCGTACACTCTACCGGTGTAACACACTGGTAAGTGAACTAATACTGAGGTGGATTGTCACTGTTATTAGCAGCAGGTTCATCAGTTCCTGAAACCGCGATGTCTGCAGTTCCACCACCTTGATGATTCTTGGCAGCTACCAGGTGTCTCTAAATGTGCTGCTAATTGCATAAAACACAAGAAGGATCGGGAATAGATGATATCACTGTATGTCGTCCAACATGGAGAGTTATAATTTGGTTGTAAATAGAAGGTTATATTAGGAACTCAATATGAAAAACACTACTGTAAAATGTATACAAGAACTAAAATGGGTGAAGAATTGCATCTAGCATGACATTTTCAATTCTACAGTATTGGGGGAAACCTGAACCAGGGCGGGCTTGTAGAATTTACCAGAAAAACTATTCAAACTCTAGCTCTGCAGTTTCTGCCACGTTGAATGATGTCATTCTTTTATGTGGCAAATTTGCTTGGATCCCACATGAATTTGGCAGCACTACTGTTTTTCCAATCATATGCAATGACTTAAAACAGAAATGTTGAATCAGAGTATAGAAGTTAAGCCTCAAATCTCAAATTATCCCTTGGGAACATGATTTTTGGTATTTCAAGTTTCCTGCTGTAAATATTTTTAAGTATCTCATATTACTACGGAGGTGTGAGAATCAAAAGTCTTATGAATTTAATTCAGTTTTGCAGATTTTTGTTGTGCAGAAAGAAAAAAAAGTCTTTGAAAAGAAAAGCAATGATACATTTCAAGTTGTCATCCTCTCCAAAAGGAAACTTCCAGATTTTTCATTTGGAATGACCTTTAAAGGTCCCTTCCAGCTCGAAGCGTTCTATGATTCTATAAAAACCCCCTGCTTAACATTTTTATTTTGATATGGTGAATTTTTAAGGTATCAGGTAACCAAAATATCTATGATTTTGTAGAAGGAGGAGAATGCTTCTAATTTTCCTTTCCTCTAGTTATGGAAAGTAAAAATATAGTAAGAATAGACCTAAAAAACTTCAAGATATTGTATATAATCAGGCTCCAAACTTGCTTGCAAAGTTGAGATGTGCCCATTGGGGGTGCTGTTGACAGCAGAGAGCGTGAAGGCGCATAATAATAAGCAAGAAAAGTAAGTTTCCAGGTTAATTCCATATTTTTTCCTGGAACTGAAATACAAATTTGGGCTAAGTGTCACAGTCTGAGGTCAGGTTTTGCTTTACCTTGGTATTCTATTCCACTTCAGATTGTTTCAGTATCTTTGCTTCAGCCTTCCCCAAACCCGCTCTCCTATCTTGTCCTTTCCTGTTGTTAGGTTGCTTCTCATCGCAAACCTGCAAAGTCCTGAATGATTCCAGCTTGCTTTAACATTATGAATCTTAATTCTGAAATAATTCTAATCTTGAAAATTATCGAGACATACTGTGAAAACATCCTGCCATAAGCAAGGATCCAAGGATCCAACTGGCATAATATAAAACCATGACTACAGGTTGCTGACTCTGCTCCCCTACTGCCAAACTTGCTTTACCACACTGAGAAGAACAATCTCAGTAAAGGAACCAGCAGGCTGGGCAAAGGAAGGAGGTTTTCTTCAAACCTCCCACTGATACTGAGTTTCACAGGTAATAAGCAGGACTCGCCTAAGGCCAGAAATGAACTTTTTATTTGGCTCTCTCAGCAAAGGATACTCTACTCCTACCACACAGGACTTCAGCAAACTTTCCCTGAAGCTAATGAAATTTCATTCAACTCAGGACTGTTAAAAGTGACTCTAGAAGATGGTACAATGCAGAACTCTCATATTGGTTTTCTTTCCAAAGTCCTATCAGCAGCTGAAGAATCATTTGAGCATGTATCAGGAAATTTTTAAAAAAGTCTAGATGTATTCAATGTTTGCTTTATGTATCATGAGGAAAAAAAAATTAAATTTCCATTCTGCTTTTTCTTTGCAGATTTTTCTGTAACGACTTGGATAAACTTGATTATGCACAAGCCTATGTACCTTCTTTAATCAAAGGATAGAACAGAAATCATCTTGAAATAGTCCCAAAACTGAACTGTGCTGTGTAGCTAAAAGAATAGATATAAAAAATTAGAAAATACGTGCTTCCAGAAATATGAGGGGATTTCACGTCTGAATAAACAACAGTCAGCTTCAGGAGGCAATTCTTTTCCCCCACCAGAAAACTTTGTTTCCTCACAGAGAAAAAACCAAACCACAAAATTCTGGGAAATGCAAACCAAAAGTGTAATTTTCTTTTTCATGTGGAAAATGTCATTTCCTCCTACATTTATCTTTGGATTCTCATCTTCTATACGATAGCTCATTTTTTGCATTCTGTGACATTAAGTAAAAAAGTGCTTCTGGAATCTTCTTTACTAACTTCGCTCTTCTTACTTAAATGGGACTCTAATTAAAAATCCCCACAACTTGATTAACTGTTCTAAAGCCGCTTGATCATACTCCAAAGACCAAGTGGTGCACCAACAACAGTTTTAAAGTTTTATATTTTAAAAATAATTTAATATTTCTAGGTGTTTCAATCCCACTTGATAGCTACAGAACTAAGTACCCTTCCTTCTTCTTTATGTGCATTTTAAATTTCTTTCAACATTTTGCAATATAAATTTTTTGCACAGAGAACACTTCTTTTTTTCTTTTTATATACAGATGCCACTAGCTGTCATTTCAAAGACGTGTGACAGTTTCTGAAAGTCTAAGAGACATGTTAAAAGTGACATGAAGGAAAGCAAATGATTTGACTATTGTTTCAAGTGTTCTTTTTTAAAATTTAAATGCAAAAACCCCCTGAAGATATTATTCAGTAATACTAATAATGATCTAATAATGATCTTTCTACAATGCTTTAAATTGCTAAAATTCCTGTCTAAACACTGATTAATGCAAAGGGTGCCCATAACTTTAAGATGTTAACATTAACCTTGCAAAAGTAAGTCGATCTGCGTGTGTGTGCATGAGGACTGCATTTCCTCCATGTATTCACAAGCACAGACTATGCAGTCATTTGTCACTCTCTAATAAGAAACAGAAGTGACATCTGTCATGCATTCCAGTAAACACATTAAGCAAACACAATAGGACCCCAAAATGTTTACTCAAGTACTCTAATTAATTGTGACTTGGTGTAACAGAGTTTTCTATGAATTAAACAGAAAGATCCATGCTCTCTTCTCCCCCTGCTGTAGCTTTTTGTGCAGTGGGAAAAGATTTAAACTAAAGACTTCCCTTCTGGCCCTGCCAAGGTGCATTTTTTCCTCATAGACTTGACTTGCGGTAGAAGTTGATGTGAGAGTTTGTCATGGCTGTTTTGACAGTCTGGTCATCCTAATCCAGGGATCTGGTCCCTGTGGTTTGTCAATTATCCTACTAACCCTACAGCGAGAGGAACACTCAAGGCACTGAACTGTCATCCAATAACCAAGAAATAATGTCAGCAGCCAGTGAGTAGGGATTGTGAGAGATGGGGATGCTTTTGACAACAGAGAAGTGTGGATCATTTTGGCATTTATTTTATTTATAGGCATTTGTAACAAATTAATTACATCTCACTGCAAGGATTCACTAAAACTTGCCAGATTCAGACCTGCCTGCACACACAGGGTGATGAGCGCAGTTGAGTGTAGAGATTACAAGCACGGCAGATCCAGGCATCGAGGTTTGATTCCCAGTTTATTTCACTCCCCTCCTGTGACCTTGAGCTTGTTACTTGACTTGGATATGTTTCAATATCCCCTTGGATAAACTGAGGATAAAAGCATCCACTCTTAAGAGGAGATAGAGCCTTAATCAATTAATGCCTGTAAAGGACATTAAGATCATTTAGCAAAGGTAGAATTAAAGTGTAAATTATGCTAAGGTCCTACTGAAATGAAAGGCAAATGTGTTTAAAAGGGGATTTAGATGCAGAGGGCTAGATAGCAAAGAAAATCTAGGTGGTGGTTCACAGGAGGCTTGATTCTGATCCAGGGTGTATCAGGATAATATGGCTTAACTCCCCACTTAACACTAACAAAGCAGGCTCTGCCCTGGATTCTCTTGGTGTAAAGTTACACTGATCTATGATTGCACAAATTAAACCAACGGAGAGTCAAAATTTTTGGCTCTTGAAGTCCTCATAATTAGAGTAATTATTTTGTTTTATCATTTCCTGAGTCTGTTTTTTCCTATTGTTTCTCCGTCATAGGTTTGCCCTAACCATGTTGAAGTGAGAAAATATGTCAGAAGAAATGAAGTAATAGAGGCAAACTAAATCTCTGGAGTCATCCAGTTTCCAAATAAGCCACACCATGACCAGCAAGACTGGAGGACAGCGTGAGTACCAATGAGCATCTTACACCTTTGATTTCTTAGTTTAGGTGAGCTACAGCCCCAGTAGTAAGTGGTTCAAATTTTCTACCACCGACAGCTCTTCAGAAAAGCGTGAGATGTGAGATGGGTGAATTCAGACATCAGGCATTTGTCACCACTGAGGTAACTTCTTTTAAACTGATATACTTAGTTCTCTCCTTTGCAGCGGAATGGTGTGAGAATAGACCAGCCAAAACAGTGTTGGGATGCTCTGATAATACACAGCTGATATGAAATCTAAAATTTTAAGGGATTGTTTTAACTCTGCTTCTAGTAGTCTAAACAATTTAAAGCTGCAGATTGTAGTGGTTGGGAAGATTTATTCTGGGCACGAGCACAGAAATGGAAAGGAGAAATTCATGGTGATTCTTAGAAGGAAAAGTTCTTCCAATTGTAGGAGTTATTTCAAAACAATGGGTGCTAACGTTAGAACAACTGAATGTAGCAGATCGTAATAGATCATCCTATTCAGCAAATAATTTTGACTCCTACGTATATTCTCAATGTGACTGAAATATGCATATCCACTGCTGACATTTAGGGAACTCTGGGAAAACAGACATGACTCAGAGCATCTGTTTAAAATCACCATCTTCATTCTTAGCTATATTAGTGAGGAATTAAAATCCAGAATCCAGAGCTTTTCATGATCACGTCTGACATTAGACTTGCAATTTCAATTGCAGTATTGTCATCAAATCTGGAAAACAGCTGGAAGCCAGCTCAGGAAAATATTGTACTTTAGCAATATGCTGCTATGTGAATATCACTTCATTGTGCAAAATCTGAACCATCTTATTCCTGAAAACCTTGAAAGCATTTGCACTATGTAGAAGAGTCCTTTGGAATAGCTGAAATGAGAAACAAGTGATCCAACTGAAACCACCAGAAACACCTAGTTCTAGTCATTCTCCATAGGATTGAGGTAGTTTAAGGTACCTTGTTATATACGGAAACATTATGTTGCCATCAAACACTATAAAAGCCTGTGCTGGGGATGAACATTTGCAAAGGTTGAGAAAGAAGACATGCTCTGACGTGGATATGTACACTGCAGAGGGAAATTTTTCTTGGCTCCTGGGAGCCAAAGCCATGAATAAGTCAACATGTCTCTGCAAAGGAAGGCTACTAAACTTTTTTTCTTCATGTATCTCACCATTTTATGATCTGAATATGATCATTGCTGTTGCCGAAATGGCAATCAAGAAAGCCCTTTTTTGGCTCATTTATGTACTTGCTTTCTGGTAAATGTATAATTCCATAGTTGCTCACCAACCTGATGGGAGATGTTTAGGTAATTCCTCTATGCAAACAAACTGTATCAGAACCACCACAGATCTCCTAAGAGCCCGGACCACAGTATAATCTTATTTTATTCTGGTGACTTGGGGAGCGACAATACCCATCCCAGGCATCAGGGCAGGGTCTACATCCCACCCTCAGTGGGTAAGAACATACATTTTTCAGGTCAGTTGTTTTGTTTTTTAAAAGATAGGCATGCTGTTAATGCAGACATGTCTGAAGATATTCGGACATGTTAGGAGTTGTGTCTGCAGGTGTATATTAAAGTCAGACTGCTACTGAGGTGGTTGAGGGAAGATGGTAAACAAAGCCCACCCTCTGACTCTCCCCACACCTGTAAGTCTCTCTAATATCTCAGAAGCCTTATTCCATAAACATTGGATCCCTTAAAACAATTTGCAGCAGAGTTAGATTATCAATGAGAAACTTTAAACCTCTAAGACTGCTACTTGACAATTTGTCACTCAACTTCAGCAAAACTATAGGGGAAAAGCACAATGAATTAATGAATAGCAACAAATCCCCATGACAACATGTTACTTCATTAAAATTTTATCAGCATTCTTCCTAAGGAAAGCACGCCGTCTGTTCTATGCTGAGTTTCTTCTACAGTGTTTTACAGACAATTCACAGCATTCTGCCGCTTCAAAATTAGTTCCTGTGGAGAGTGAGCTACACACAGACTCTAGATTGTGTCACACAGTGGTCTCCTGGGTGCCATGATGAAGTTTTGCCTAGGTTTTTTGTGTGTATCTTATGCCTTAAACATTAATCAAGCATTTCCCAATTGCTTTCTTTGAGAATAGGTTAATTAGCTGCAAATGCATCTCTGTGTTAATTTTCAGCAAATGCATTAAACTGCATTTCATAAATATTTTCCTAGCAACCAAATAAAAGCTTTGAAAATAAAATGTTTTCATTACTATTGTTGAGGTTTTATCTTATGCTTTTTTTCCCTCCTTTTTCCTTTTTTTATTTTTGTGGAAATCCATAAAACGTACCCGTTGGTGTTCAGTGTATTTCTCAGCGCTGAATGTAAGTATAAAAAAAGAACAATAATAAAAATGGTTTCTAGATACTGTAAGCTTGTCAATATGATTTTAGGATATGATTAAAAAAATCTCTACTCAGAAACACTGAAAGTATTTGCTTGGAAATTTGAATTGTTTTGAAGAAGAGAAATACATATAGATCAGGAGAAAAAAAAAAAAGCCAAAACTACTCTTAAACAGAAATAATAACTTCTATGGATATCACTGTCCTGTTCTGGTTATATTAATAACATTTCCCTCAGAGAATTACAGTTCACTTACTGCATGGATTTGTCTCTATTAGGACCTAACAAGAGAATATGTGTTCCCGAAAACTTTGTAAGCCCAACAGCTTTGGGATGAAGTGAGCAGCTAAAATGCTGATTTTTTTTTTTATTGTTATTATTTATTTAGGTAGGAGAAGGCAGAATTAAGTTTCAATATTTATGATGTAATATTTCTGAGCCAGATGGAAGGTATTAAAAAAGTTATTATTCTTTAGCATTAGACAGCTATTTACTATAACCCATAAACACTGCAAAAGAAGAAAACAAAGCTTCTTACTTCCAGCCAAATGCCTGCACTGCACATCTCCGTCTTCTCTCCTTATGGGCCTGTGAAACTTGCCAGTCTGGAGCAGTGGCACTGTAGAAAACACGTAGAGATCTACCCGTACACTATCACAATAATGAGAAAATTCTGTTTGGATGTGGGAACTGTTGTCATAACTATCCTGCAATGCAAGGAAAGCCTGCAAACAAGGTCTTCTGCCTTCTGGATGACTAATACAACCACTGGGCTGTTATGCTGAATATTTTTACCCTGAATCTTTTTGTTTTTTAAATTGAATTCATTACAATCTTAGTAAAAGGCTTGATTCTGAGAAAGTTCAGCAATGTAGTTCCCTCAAGGGATTGAGTTGAATGGATATCTTCATCTTGAAACTGAGCCTGTTTTTTAAGATTAGTCTGGGTTGTCATGGTCAGGTCAGCAAAGCCAAGTCCCTACCAGGCATTTCCTGTAGCACTGCATCGTTCCAACAATGAAGATTTTTATATGAAATATAAGTGCCAATAGCACCTTTCCTGAGGTTGCGCCAATGTAGTAAGGCCCTAACTGCAGCTAAAGATTACATGACATGCTCTGGATAACATAAAGAAGAGGTAATAGATATCAGAATGGTTAGTAATATCTGCATCTCAGTGGGGGACATCAGCGTTCACTGGGAAATTCTTTCTCTCCACCTATTGTTTAACTTTCTGTATTTTGGTTTTGGGGTTTTTTTTTGTTTTTTGACTTTTAATTCTTTTCCCAACCACCCGCAATCTAGCTAAACAATCATAAATAGAATGATCATATTCCTATACAGAATATTTAACAAAAGAAATACAGTGCAGTCCTGCTTCTTGCAATGGAAGGTTTCCACTGGTATTAGTGAGCTCTGGGTCAGGTTCTTTAGAAGTCTGTTGTAGGATAGGATAAACAGGATGAGCAGGATAAAAATGCAGGATAAAAATGATTAGGATAAACAGTGAAAGAACTGTCAAATCAGTAAATTAAGAAAACAGGCATGTCTTTGTAATCTTATAAAAAATAGCTTTAACATTAGTGTTTCCACGCTTCTGCACAGTTTTTGGTTATTACAATTCATGAGATGTCATCCTATGACTCATTTTAAATTAACAAACCCAGGCCCAGCACATTACAGATCCATTTATAATTGTTCTAATCTTAAGAAATCAAACACAGGAGAAACCCACACTCCTGCAAAAAGAGATCTCATTGTCCTTTTCTTGCAATTCTATCTCTTTCTCAGCTTGTCTCATTTCCCTTTCCACTCAAAAAAGGATGGGTGCTGGACACTTTAGGATGACTGGTATGTTCATGCTCTTGTGACATGATCATGAGGAAGTTCTAGAGCTCCAATGTCTATTTACTACTTCCTGGGACCCCCAATTTATTTTGTCAGTGTTGGATAAAGACTCAAGTATCTCATCATTGTGGGTTTTGGCAGTCAGTAGACAGTATGATGGTCATCTGCAGATGCATCTTTCCACATTAGTTACCCAACAACTTGACCTTGTGAGAACTTTTATCAAAACCCCTTTACTTCATTGGTAGCTCCTGTTCTTTTCAGTTTCAGCATTCTCAGTACAAATGCACTATCCATTTCCTTCACTATTTGCATCAGGCCTAAGAATTTCAAATTAACTACTGTTATTACATGGCATCATGTTTCAGAAATACGGATAATGCTGGGTTGCAGCCAGAAGGAAATTGAGTATGGTGCACTTGATGTACTTACTGCCACACATGGATTTAATGATATTTCAGGGTTCAGCAAGCTGTGGCATGAGTGTCAAAGATATGTTGTAGCAGATTTCAAATGGCATGCAGCAGGGTCAGGAGCTGGGAGTCGTGGTACTCTGAGAATGGCCTCAGTGGGAGGCAGGTGATATCGAGCTGCAAGTTTCCTTGTTATCTTGCTCTCTCGCAGACAACAAAATACAGGACAAGGGAACTGGTAGCTGCTCTCCTCTTGAAAGGCAGAATTTCCTGGTATGTTTCTTTTGGCAGGAACATCTTCAATTTGGGGAAAAAGGTCTAGTCAAGGACACAACCTCTGCAAGATTGTCAGATCATTAAATAAAACTTATTTTTCTACACATTGCACTCTTCAACCCAAACCCGTGTTTGTGTGAAATGCCCTACAAAGTCTGGACAGACTATAGAACTAAATCATGATTCTGAAATTACAGCTATCATTACCCATAGCCAAAGCCAAACAGACAGTGTGTTATTCTTTGAGAAAGCAGAGGGGAACTATTTCCTTTTTTCTCTTCCTTTCTTTTTCCACTTCTGAAGACATCAGTAACTTGCGAATTAAAAGCAAGTGGAGGTGGCTTTGAGCATGATTCGGATAAAGCTGTTGTGGGGAGCATGTGGTGCTATTTAAGTTCCTTCTGAACTCTGCCTGCCTGTCTCTGTCCTGTAGTCTTTTTGAGGCAGCTTTTGTCAAAGGCGAGTCATGCCAATCAATCCTAGCAGGTGGTCTTTTTAGTTCCAGGTGTTGACAACAGGTATTTACTTTGGTCTCCAATAACCCGTATCACAAAGGGAGATGGTGAATTCAGCATTCATTGGCAGAAAGATGATAGATGACATTTGCTGGCTCAATATTCTTCATGTGACCACCTCCAACAGTTGTTATTCCAGTTCATAAGCCTCTCTGTAAGGAGTAACTGCAGATTCAGGACTTTAAAATCCATCATCCTATGCAGAGTGGTCTCTCCACCGCCATGTTTATGTCAAAGAAACACTATGCTCCCTGGTTCTTTGTATTTTGGTATAAGGGACCTTTTCATTCAGGCTCTTTTAATTTATCCCTGAGTTTTAATGAGTTGCACTCTATTTTAGTCTTAGTCATTTTTATAGAAATTGGATAGTGAATTAGAAACAGATGCATCCCTCGCAGACATTTCCTAAAAAGTACAGGATTCTTAGAAAGAATCCACTTGCTAGTGTCTGGGAAAGGGCCATTGGGGATTGATATATATTTGCGTACCTTTATTAAATTAAATTAATTATCTGAGCATGAAATTACTTCAGTGCCTGATCTTTTAATGTTTCTGTTTGCCTTTTGTGTGCTATGTCATGTATGCCACATGTTTCTAACCAAACCTCTGAATTAAGATTTTAGCAATCAGAACGTGCTTAGAACATGCCTGTTGCAGTAACTGCTTGGAGACAAGGCACGTTTATTTAGCTTATATTTATTTATTTATGTGTTGTGGGTTTTTGTCTTTAGTGTTATTTCTGCTATTGGGGAAATGCCATCAGATAACATGAGCAATGTGAGCACAGTCCTCTGCCTCATACATTTCAAAGCATTTTGATTAAAGAAGTGGTATGGACAATTTGGTAAACCGCTAAATGTAACCCCCAAATTCTCTAAGTACTTGGCTATCACATCCTGGTTTTTGTAAGAAGCCTTCCCAAGGGGAAAGGGCAAGAGACAAAAAAATAATAATAAAAAAATGCTGCTAAGTGGTGAAACTAGAGAATTAGAACAAAATAAATAAATGAGAGGACTGCTCTCAGAGATCCCATTTAAACAGGTCCTATAATAAAGAGAAGAAAGGAAACATTAAAAAATACAATAATCCTCTAGACTCTGATGTTCTTTTCTCAGCCTCAAAATTGGTAGTACTGACCTTTGTTGACCCAAAGGAACAAAACACTTCTTCATCCTTGCCTGGATGATGGGACAACATGCAATTGCAGTGTCTTGAAAAAGCCCAGAGCAAACATTGCGACTCCAAGAACTGCACCTCTAGCTCTGCTCAAGAGCAGAGCTGTTACTAACACAGCAGCAGCTGTATTAGTAACCAGCTGTTACCCATGAGATACAGGTAATTCTCTGCCTCAGACAGAGGGTATCACCCAAACTGGCTGTTGGGTAGGGTGGCCAGAGTAGACCCTCAGTCTATGATTAGGAACTGTTGGTCAGTGCTAAATCAACTCTACTAAAACTGTGGCAGACCATATTACAGTTTTCACAAAATACATGCCAGTACTTGTCTCTGTGCCTTAAACTGTTTATTTTTTTAATACAGAGGTAGCAAAAGTCTCCGTGGTGGCTTACAAAGCTCTCAGTATAGGTGCAGAGCTACAGTATGTTTTCTCTTCCTTCCTTGATCTTATTTTAACTAGGATAGAATAGCATAGAGTAGAATAGACTAGAATAGGATAGAACAGAATCAAAACTAATAGAATCAAATAGAATAGATTTGAATAGAATAGTTTAGTTGGAAGGGGCCTGCAATGATCATCTAATACAACTAGAGGCAATGTTGTAGCATGATGTGCCAACTGCTTGAATGTGCCCACAGCCTTTCCCAAGAAACAAGGCTGTTCCACAGCTCAGGCTGTGTCTGTGCTCAGTGCCTGTTCTCTTGTTAATGCAGAGCTTGGAGATGAGCTGAGCTTTAAAACAGGCTTAAACCTAACAAGGTAGACATGGATGGGTTCCCCTCATAGTTTCATTAGCAAAATTCCCTGTTCAGGCTCTTTCTCCTGCAGGTTGCTTTGCACTCTGTACCAGCTCAGCCTCACTGATCTATGAACTTTGAAAAAAAAAGTGCAAAGGCAGGTTCACATCTTCTCCCATCTACCATGTTCAGCTGGCATTGCTGTCTACAGGACTTCTCCATCTTGTCTTTGTTTTCTCCCTCTCCAAGGATCTTCATGTCATTGCCTCACAGACTCTATTCTAGTGTCTTTTAGCCTGACTTTATCAAGAATTTTGCAGTCTTTATATACTAGCTCAAATAACACAATTTGTTGGGTTTTATCTTTTTTAAAATATGGTTCTATTCCTATATTGACTGTCTAGAGAGGATGAACAACTCACTGATGTGGTGGCAAACACACTGAAAAGCTTCCTCTAAAATGGAAAACTGTTTTGACTTTTTGCATTTTATTCTCAAAGAGAGGTCTTTTATCAAGGCTAGCTCAGCACCTTGGAGAGAAAAATGGCATCTCGAAACAGGCTTTTAAACCCTGAGGTTGCCTGTGGTTTTTTTTTCTCCTCTCTTTTCCCTAGACTTTATAAATACTTTTCTCCATAAAAGTAATGCACATAATTGTGGGATCTTCTGTCTTTTTATAAACAATATGGTCTAAGTATCACAAAAAAACTTGGTTTTATCTGTTTTCTTTTATTCCCCCCTGTTTATGGATGGAACTTACCCAGTTAGGGAATAAATGCAGAACACAAAGATGTCATTTACTTTCTTAAACAAGGTCAGTATCCTGACAATAAGGGCACTTTAAAAGCTTTCTATTGCGCATGTGTTCATGGGGGAGAAGGAGCTGATCAATGTCCTTTCAGGTTTTCAGGTTTCTTTTTAGGACTTTTCTTTGGGTTCTTTTTTATTTTTTTCTTCTTATTTTTTTTCCCCCTTCCTGTTAAAAGTGAACTAAATGATTCATTTTTTAAGGAAGAAATTGCCATATTTTAGCAAGCAAAATTGATTTAGTTCAGGTCTAAGTTCAGGCTTTTATTTTTTACTTGCAAGAGCTAAGAAACATCTCAGCAATGTTGTAAGAAAGAAATATCTGGCTACTTGCTTTGGAGGTACAGATTGGCCCCCAGTCCTGCAAACTATAAGGCAAGGCTGCGGTTTTATTAAAGTACTACTTAGAGAAGCCATATCATGAGCACTGGTTTAAAACTTCTCTCGATAGACAAGCAACAGAAAGATAGCCCTGGTTTTGCTAATGGTGACCTCAGAAGATTAAATTGATCTCTCCTTCCTTGGTCTCTAGTGTGGATGCTTCCATGTTGGTCAGTCATTTTCAAATCCCATAGGAGTAAAGGAAAAAAAAATCAGATTTTATTTCCTGCTTTTTCTGCCTTACTTTTAGTCGTGACCATTTGTACTATACTGACCATTTGCACTATACATCAATTTGTACTATACTGTTAATCTGTGGTACAGATTAACTGTTATTGCTATATCACAATATTTACCTTGGCTAAGAAGTATTTTATGGCTGTCCTGATTTGAGTTAGAGCAGAATTAATTCTGTTCAGTGACTTTACTTTCCAGCTCAGTCTTTTCTAACTAACTGCACTGTCTGAAGCTAACAGCATATTTTTGCAGACAGCATCTGCTTCTACAAGTGGCAGCACTTGATGTTTACAGTTACTGCCAGGGGTTGGGATGCAGAAAGGCTCTTGCTGATATTTGCTCCTGTGCAGACCAAGGTCACTGCTAAACCCTGTGTCTCATGTTGGGGGTGCAGTAAGTGAGAGGCCGCACCTGTGGGGAGGAGTGGACAGGACAGGTGACCCAAATCTCACCAACAAGGTGTTCCATCCCATAGATGTCATATTCAGTATAAAGCCAAGGGATCACAAGGGTCAACTCCCTTCTTCAATGGTCAGTGTCTGAGGAGGACTCTGTTCATTCTGCGTTTGATCCCCATCTGTGCATTCCTGAATCCAGTTCCAGAATTCAATTTCTGAATCCAGTTCCCGTCTGCTGCTGAGTATACTCCGAGCCTTCCCCAGTGTCTGCCCACAGCATGAGTGGTGATGGTGACATGGTTGCCATCAGGGGGCTGTGTTCAGTATTTATATTGTATATATTTGTATATTTCATTTTACTGTTATTTTCATGAAAACATTTTAGTTTTCCAATCCATAAGCCTCTCTTCCTTATTCCCTTTTACTTCTCCTTTGGGAAGCGAGAAGGGTTAATAGGGAGCGTTTGTCATTCATCTAGTGGCTGGCCCAGCCTTAACCCATGTCAAAGGTACTGGCTGTGTAAATACTGACTATTCTTTCAAGAACCCTCTCTGCTTAGGATATGCCAAACCGATTCAAAGGGTAAAGCTTGAGAAAATGATATGACTAATGCATAGAGAAGAATAATGCTGCAGATGTTTGTAAGATTTATCTTTCCTTGGGAAACTGAAGCTTCTTGCATTGTTAAGACATGCTTTATAATAGTTCATATTATTATAGTGTGATATTTTCAGAAGTGTTACACTTAGAAAAAAGAAGTCATTTCTAAATGAACTTTTGCTCTTAATTCTTCTTGAAATTACCATAGTCCAGCAAAGCAATAGTGACAAGGTGTTTACATCAGGTCTGGGCCTTATTCAGCAAAACATCTGTACTCACACCTAATCTAAACTGGTTCAGCAAAGTGCTAAAGGCAGGCTGAAGTCCTCTGTGGAGCTGGGGGAGAACTGCTCATGTGCTTAAAGAGAACTATGTTCCTCAGAGCTTTGCTGAATCAATGTCAAAATCAGTTTAAAAAAGCTTAAGACAGCTTAGCCCTGCCGACCCACAGACAGACGCAGGTGTAATACAGGATCCCAGCGCAGTTGCACATGGGGCAGTTCAAGGATGGAGCTGTACTTTTCCGCTCCCGTCTCCTTAAGATAGATATAACATTACTTTCACATAATTTTGATGCTGATTTCATTACAGTGTTTAAAGGAAGATCAATGTAAATGTATGATATCAGCTACCTCATATAAAAGTCTTTTATACAAGCAGGTGGTTTTGGACCTTGCCTCTAGCTATACCTTTTGATCATTTAGAAGGCTACTGATGTACCCCAGGCAACTTACGTAAAACAGTTATTTGTACTCATTTAATGCTATACCTTTAAACACCCCTTTAATCTATTTGCAGCTCTAAAAGGTTCACAGTATGGAAATGTTTTAAAGGAGTGGGTTTAACTTCCATAATTAGGCTTTTTTTTTTTTCTGGGTAGAAAAGCTTTGCCTCTTCCTTCAACTTGTACAATCCTGTACACATCCAAACACACATGCTCCTCTTTTTTTGAGAAAATCTCTAAGCAGAAGCTCCTCTGTCAAAAGTGGATGCTGATGAATGGCCAGCAACTGGGTAAGGACTGCAGGAGTTTGTGTATCTATTCCAGTAGGTGATTTCAACACTTCAGACAATTCAGGAAAGCTGTTAATCTTCATTAAAAATGAAATGTGTCTGTACTTATTATAAACAAACAAAAATTTGTGCTAATTTCTTGTTGCTGTGGATGGGTTCTGTCTGTCAAACTATGTAAAACGGTTGATAACACGGCCAAAGGTGAAAGCATATCCCCAGATTCCTTATTATGATTTGCCTTACTAAACTTATGACAGGGGTACGTCTGGCCCAAGGTTTTCAATCCATTGAGAAAAGAGGGTCTAGTGCTTTCATTCTTTATCCTTTCATGTGATTGAACCAGTTTTCCCATTTTCTCTCTGTTTTTGTTTCCCAGGACAAAACAACAAACAGAGAAGTCCAGGTAAAATGTAAGAGCACTTCACGCAGCTTGATAATGTAATTTTCATGTGTGCTGTGTGCTTATGTTCTCTGTGCTATGATCACCAATAAATCACATTTATTGGTGAAAATCTATTTTATTAATACCTTTAATTGCTTCCAGAAGGTTCTGGTGTTTTATTCTGTCAAACCAGCCATAGAAAGACAATTAGATATCAGTTAACATGTTCACCATTCTTATTTTTTGATTGCAACAATCATAAAACAATAAAAGCATTCTTTCTCCATAATGATATTCTGGGGAGCCAGGTGTTCTGCATGTTAGAACAAAATTACTGCCTTTTGTAAATAAAAGCTTTGTATAACGCTGCAGCATCGGAAGGTGGAAGGGATGTATCAATGTAGTTACATGCTCACAAATATTTGTCCCCTTGAATTGACTTGTGGAAGCTACACACACTCATCTCTGTAGGCAGATGTATTTATATATACATATATGTACACACACGTGCACACACATTCTTTTTTGAACTACCAAGTGACAGCAGCTATCTTGTAAGCCATAAGCTGACCCATTTCTCTAGTTTACAGTGTGGTAACTTTGGCTATTAAAACCAAGCACAGGCATGTATGTCTAAGCTAGTTGTAGGGCTTCCCTTCCTAAATAGTCAGTTTCTAAAATCAGATTTCTAGGAGAGGGATGACATCGTTCCCTGAACTGGCCTTTTGTCTTCCCATTGACTGTGAAGGAAGTCTGGTGTGGTTTTATAAGGAGATGTTTGTTCTGCAGACATTTAACACGACGCAAGACAAATCTCATTCTTTCTGACCCTTTTTGCAAAATTCAGGACAGAAAAATCTTTCAGAATTATTACCTTTTTATTGCTATAAACACTGGTGTCAGAAAATAGTTTTAATCAGCATAATATATTTCAAGCTGAGAGCTCAGAGTAATTTCATTTCCTAATTCTCCTATCTGAAAGCTATACTTTAATCACTAAAATTCTTCTGTTTTCCTCAATATCTAGTGGAACCTTTCTATCCTCTGAACCTTCTTTGCTTAGAAAAGCACTTAGATTTTATGTTTCACGGCATATTTTATTTATTCCTCCCCCATTCCTGATTATTCACCAGAATCAGGGGCGAGATCAGAAATATAAATTGATTTACAAGATATTAACCAATGTAAAGGGATGATTCATAGAAAATAAAATCAGAATTGCAAATACCAAACCAAATGAGAACTAGAAAAGAAATTAAAGTGCTGAAAAAAGGAGATTCATATGAAGTGAGGAAAAAAGTGGAGCAAGTTGTGAAGATGGGATGAACAGAAAGGCAAGAAGGTGAGCAGTTTGTTTACCTCAACCACCATCCGGGTTCAGTGACTCCTCCTTGCTCAGCTGTACATATCCTTCCTAATGGATCCACTTTCTAGCATCTTCATTATTTGTCAAAACCTAATCCAAACATGATCTGCCACATGTTTGCTCACTGAATTTGCCAAGGAAATGTGCCAGCTCTAAAAGGAGTAACTAAATCTTATTGGTAAGTTCTCTTTTTTTGTTCTTCAGCTTTCATCTGGGAGCTAGAAGCTCTTCATAATGAGTTAGTTCATATTAACATTTTAATCTTGAAAATGTATAGATTGTATAGTTTATAACCATGCTGCAAAAATACATATATTTATGGCTGTAAGTCTGTGTACATGAATTTTTATATTAAACATTATGGGTATGAAACCATCACAAAATTCTCTCTCAGTATTCACATAAATCCTCTTAACAACCTATAAGGGGCTCCAAGAATTACCACACCTTTCACCTTTTTTCCCCTGTGTGATTTTGACCCAGACAGCTTCCCTTTCACTCGAGATATTGCTTCTTGATTCTTTACTGTTGCATCAAATAAATCAGTATCCCATCACCTTTAACTACATTTTTTTTTTATTTTGAACAGCTCACTCCCATCAGTTCCCATCTTCCAGTCTTGACTGCTGCTTCACCAACTTCCCGTCCCCTTTCAATACTCAGATTGACAACCTGCACCGCTAATTCCTGCTCCTTCCCTGGAGTTGAAGGTTGGTCTTTTGGCTTACCCATGAAATTCCGTCCAGCTTTCCATGCATTTTGTAAGTGATTTTTCATGACTCAAGCTCTCTGATTGTGGGATTAAGGAGAAATAAGAGTGCCTCCGTGTCAACTGTTAGTGTTTCCAGCTGTCCAACATACATCTTGTCCTCTTAAGTTGTGCAAGCAGATCTTGACTGTGTACTATAAAAACTATAGCAATGCTTTCTGTCAGGGAAAGGTCCATTTGACAGCAAACAGCCTCTGAGGATTGAGGTCAGTAAGTCCCAAGCACTGAATCCTGGCAATTAGCAATCAACACAATACAGCTCCAAAACTATTTAAAAAGGTCTTGTCAGCCATTGCACTATCAACCCAACAGGCTACAATGCGCTATTTTACACCTCTGACCAGCTTTTTCTCATAAGGAAAGCCAATGTTTTACAATTTTCCTGTCACAAAAATGCCCTTTCTGATATTATTACAATCATGTAT
Organism: Buceros rhinoceros silvestris; assembly: GCF_000710305.1. Taxonomy (NCBI): domain Eukaryota; kingdom Metazoa; phylum Chordata; class Aves; order Bucerotiformes; family Bucerotidae; genus Buceros; species Buceros rhinoceros. Next base: position 47,458 of record NW_010388012.1, on the reverse strand, counting down.
GAGAATACTCAGTACGAAGGGTATTTGAAATAGACACCTTTGGGGTTAAAAGCATCACCTGTTTGGTTAAAAAGATCCAAGTGTTTACATGGTGACAGAAACAACTCATCTCATTTGTGGTTCAGCTACGCTGGGGACTCGTCTTCATCAGAATGTATTGAATCCCAAACACTGACTGCTCACCGAGATCTATCACCATAGAAACCAATGTCAGACACCTGAGGAACTGACCCAGAGAAGTCTACAAATTGTGTGATTTTATACAACAGGCTGCTTGGTATGACTGCTCTTGGAGCTCAAGGTCCATGAGTGAGGGCAGGGAAATCTAAGTATTCCATGCTTTGTCACAACATTTCTGTCTGCCTCTGAAGAAGGCCTTTGGATCTCTTTTGCTTTCATTTTCCAGTTTGGAGAATGGGAATAATAATGTCAGGCTCCTGGACTGTGTTGCTGAACCTCTCATTAAATGCACAGTGAGTTCAGATCCCTAAAACAAAACAGTTCAATACAAGGTTAAATATTAGTATCATAAATGGAACTGGTTAACAATAATATATATGTTTATGTGTTTTACTGAATAATGTAGACAAGTGGCATTTTTTTTTGTTTGTGTCCATGTTGATAGATAGGTAAAGAAAAGAAATCACTAAAACTGACCAGTGCAGTGAAGACAGAAGACACGCAAATTTACAAATCAGTAAACAGATGCCACCTTCTGGTTCATGGGGAGAAGGAGAAAATCAATAGCCCTATATAAATAAATCAGTCTAATTCTAATTTCCTTCACAGACTGTACAATATCAGTCTGCATTATCCATACATGCAGAGTGTGGTATGGACTTTGCTGCTTTCAATTTACAGTCACTTTTAGTCTCAGAAGCCCATGATATGGACAAGTGGAAAAGAGAGTCTCTCAAAGGGAAAAATAAGGGGGAATAAAGAAAGACAGAGAGAAAGAAGGAGAAGGTATAGAGGAGAAGGGACAGCTTTGTTCTGGAAAGGAGCAAAAGTCATCCATGAGCCCGTAAGGGATCCCACAGTGCATCAGGTCTCGCCAGCATCCCAGGAGCCGTGGAAGCAAGGCTCAGAGTTTCTCCAGAGCACTGGTTGCTCCCACTCCGGCCTGCATGTCAGGTCCAGCATTAGAAAAGAAGATACATTCCAGAATATTACAGCCTTTCAAAATCAAGTGCAGTCCTAAAAGTAGTAAACAATAAAAAAACCCCATAAAACAATACTCCAGTGCAGTTTTTCTAATGCCTCCTATAGGATCCCATTCTGTGAAGGAAATTAGAAACACTTTGAACCAACATCTGTTTGAACTGTGGGGTTTAAAAAATTTTAAAAATGACAATGATAGTTTCACTTTTAATACATTATTTATAAAACCTGATTAACTCTTGTTTAAAATGATACTGGGATTAAGAAAAAATATTTTAGCAGAACCATTTGTCATGTATTTTCATATATAATTTCAATGTATTATTGTATTGATATAATTTCAATAAATTAAAAAATAATATGCGGAATCAAATTAATCCTATCATAAATTGGCATTTCCAAGTCTGTCTTCTTACATAGTCAGGAGCAGAGTGGGAATTGTTAAAACAATTAAAAAGTAAAGTGTTTTAAATTGCACATTTTAAACTACAGCTCAATACATTACCTAATGTATTCACGTTACTAGTAACTCTGATAGAGAAAATAAGAACATACACCTTTACTACCAAAACTAACTACAGTTGAACAAGAATATAAATATTTGTCTGGTCAGGGTTTAAATAACTTTCAGACATTAAAATGACATGTAGAATTACTTGTTAATTTGCCAAAGGTGAATATTTTTCCTTTTTGTGGTTTGGAAAGTTTTTTTCCTTAATTATCTCTTCTTTCAGCTTATAACAAAAATTTTTCAATTTAATTCTGCAGTTTGTTCATCAGAATCATCTGGCATAGTTCCAAGTCAATTTAAACAGCAGGAAGCAGGAAGAAGAGGGGGGAATATTTAACAAACGAGAACAATTCGATGGTGTTGATGTGTATTTTTGTCTGAATCCCCATACCTGTCCAAACATACTTGATACAAATCAGGAGTAAAATATCAGTCACTATCTAGTAAGTAAGACAGACTTCATTCACCCTTTTCCAAGGGAATAAAAAGGCTGAATATATGTATGTGATGATATATATTTATTTAAATAGATGAATAATAATATTTCAGTGTATCCTCTGGGTTATCAGGAAGCACAAGAACTAAATGGCCTTAAATTCCGTGTTCTAGTAGCTAAGCTTAACCAATAACATCAGAATTCTTTTCTTTGGACAATAGGAGTAATTGGGGAAGAGCATTCACAATAACAATTGAAACCAAGTAGTCTGCTTACATATTTAAATTGTTATAAAAATAGAAATTTTAAAGCACAGTGATATATTTCAAACCACTACAATTCTAATTCACCAAAGCACATGGTTTATTCTCATTTGAGTTCAACAGAATTGTCTACAGTATAAGACCAGAAATGTCCTGCATTTTTCCTTGCAAAAGGAAAATTCTGGTGGACATTAAGAGCTGTTTGTGATTAAAATGTTATGCAAAATTATCAATATCTGCCCAAGAGTTGAGTAGCAGTTTGTGGCCTGATTATATTTTTTTCCTCTAGGTTGTAAGTGTTTTGTCCTTGGTCAACAACTCACTCTGGTAGCCAGAGTGCCCAGCCTAATAACAAGTAACTTTATTGTAAGTGAAGTGAAGGAGTATCTATTTCAAATGTCAGAGTTCCTGATTCAAACCAACCTAGGGAAAATTCCTTAAAGGAGCTTATTTGACGTTAGTAGACAGATCACTAATAGGTTGCAAAGGGAATGCATAAAGCCTGAAGACCTAGAAGATTACCAAGATGTGCCTTAGTATTTATCCATCTGTATCCCTCCACTATCTCTTACACGTTCAAAGGTGTTCATGTTATTTTCAGACTCAGACAATATGCAGATGTTTGGTGTATGGTCATATGTGTTCCCCATCTGTCAGAAGTACAGCTCAAGAATTCTTCAATTTGTGCTTCCTAAGTGAAGATTAAATGCTTACTTGGGTGGCTTGGAAACCGGGTGAAATTTGCTTACTTGGGTGGCTTGGAAACAGAGAAGAGCGAAAATATGGACTGTTTTGCTCACATTTTAGTATCACAGTTCAGTGGTTCCTTCTAAATCTTGGACTGAAATCCGCAGTATGTTAGGAAACTTCACAGCCAAAATATTAAGCTCAGCAATTAAATCTATCAAAGTAAAGAGTCTGAGTTCTTTATATAATTGAATACCTCTAAATTTGTGGGGAAAGACAGCTTGAATTTGAAAACCTACAAGCTAGAAGCTGAGCAAAGCTATTTCACTAGACCTGGTTCCTGGTTTGGTACCTCATGAACCTTCTTCACTCTGAACATCTCCATGGTAGTCTCCCTATTTTGGACACGTACATGAAGAAGCACCAGAGGAGCTCATACTGCTCATTTATTCTTAATGACTTGCCAGTCAGAGAAACCCATGGTCCCTTTTGTGCAGAAGAGTGGTTTAAATTAATGATTTAATCATTAAGCTGTTAATCAAAAGATGATTGTCCACGAAATCAGGGCTACAACAGTACTGAAAAACTTAACTCTGTCACGAGATGAACATATGGAATTCAATTATCCATATTATTGGAGCAACGCACCTTTTTGGCTAAAGCCGTGCCAAGAAATTTCCATTCACAGCACTAGTATGGTCATGGACCATTCCCAATAGACAGTTAGTCTGTGGCCAACCGATACGGGCAAGCAAGAAAGTTTTATGACATGAATGGTGCCAGACCGTGCCAGGTTATCTTAAAATCAGAGAGGCCCTTTCAACTATTCCATTTACTTTAACAACATGCAGCTGAAGAGTCATGGTCCCAGGAGCACATTATGCAGAGGAGCTCAAGTGACTGGGAAAGATCAAATATAGGATTTTCCATAAAATCTTCCTTCTGTTTTGATTGAAATTTGCAATAAAACACATAAAAATATTTTCTACTCTAGATGCTGAGCTTTTAAGATGGGATTTGTTCAATATCTGCTCTCACACGCTGTGGTATATAGTGGTTGCCCAAAACAGCAAAACATTATGTTTGATGATTGAGATGCTCGGTTCTGAGAACATGTTCTTAAGTGATGGCTTTACATCTCTTCCCATAATATCTTCTGTCTCATTCCTTGTGCTTTGTGGCTTTTGCACACTGCAAGTTTGCATCAGTTTTTATCCCGCAGTGTGCAGGCGTGTTCCCTTCACAACTGACTTGGTAGGTAATACATTATATGAATATTTCAAATTAGTTCTTCTAAGATTATGTATGTCAAGAATTAATGCCACCTGCCCATGTCATCAGCCTTCTTGAAGTTCAATTTTGTTGCTTACCTTAAACAATCAAATCCCATCTGACAGTTTTATTTATTGCTTGTCAGATTTCCTGTGGTGATAATGAGCCTCTATGCATCCCACCAATCTGAGGTATTTTCCTATGTATTAAGTTTCATTCAGGGAATGTATTCCTTGAATAAGAAGGTCCCACGTGAAAGTCCCACCTCATGCTCCACCATAGATGTTCAGCATGATATACAACAATGACACAGGACCTCAACAGCTACCAGAGACCTCATGTGACCCGTTAACACTGTCTGCAGATAGTTGATCAGACTGGGCATCTATGTCTGTGCACGAGATCACAGGTTGGGAGAGAGATTGTGCTACTGTAACAATGGGGAGGAACAGGCTCCAGAAGGCTCCTTCCAACCAGCAAGTGCCCTGTTGAGTGTGCCCTGTGAAACCTCCAGCATGTGACCTGTCTTCATGTGTTGAAAGAAAAGAAAAAACAAGAGGGCTGCAGCATCATCCACTCATTTTCTGCTTACAAATTCCAGTTACTTATCCCACATTTTACTATCCTCCTCTCTCCTTTCATGCACTGTTAATGAGCATCATACTCAAATAATTATGTTTATAAAATATGTTTCTGAACCATATTCAGGCAAATTAGACTAATCAATAAATCTGTCATGTTAGCTATTGTTGAAGGGAGATACTTATCAATAATACGATGTGCTGTAATACAGTAATGGCTCTAGCTTTAAATTAATAAGTTCTCAAAATACCCAAATCTTTGTAAGACAGTCCAGACACCAGACGTTTCTCTCTGCAACAGTCTTAAGGCATTAAGTAGGAGTGAAACAAACAAAAAAACCCCCACACGTGGAAACTTTCCATCTAGGAATGTAATAGAAGTCACCCTGAACACATATGCATCAGAGCAGAGAACAGCCTCCTGTGGAAGATTGTATTAAATCCTATGGAAGAAAGAAAATACACTGTTCATCTCGAGGCACTTAAAAACTTCTGAGAAAAGTTTTGAGGTTTTTTTGGTTTGTTTTTCTTTTTAAAGGGATTTTCCACGTGGGGCTGATGTATCAAGGAGTGATGAAACAAGTGTAAACTTTGCAGCCAGCTCATGGCATTTTCTACAGACCCTGACCTTACACACCTGGAACTAGGAGCTTGTGCAACATGCGTTGTAATCCGCCTCTGATTGGGACTAACCTCTTAAGGCCAGAAAGAATAGGATTTACCTGATTTGAAACGTACTTCCAGCAGTGGACATGCCCCGCGTGCTGCCCTTGCTAAGAAAGAAAGTTCCAGCAGAAGCCTGACAGCTCCCATTATGCAGAGTGGGCTGAGATATTAAACAGCAGGCTTAAAAAGAAAAAAATTTAAAAAAGGTGAAAGAAAGAAAAAGCATCAATCCCATCTTTTTCAGTGCTCTGATAAATGTCCCTGAAAAACGTGCTTTGAAGAAGCCAGCCAGCTTTCATCTGAACAGGTCAAGAGGGGAGAGAAACCTTTACATCACACACAAAGCGGGTATAACAGTCAGTTTGGATAGTGCCTTACCTGATGAATTCTGATTGCATCCTCATTTGACTCGTTTAAACTGTTACTAAATGTTCTTTAACACCCAGTGAACTAAACACATTGAGGAGAACTTAGTTTGAAAGCTATTATCGTATTCATTTCTTTTACACTTCTGAGAACATTGCTTATGGCACCTTACGAATTCCTGTGAATTCCCTTTTTAGTACCTTAGATAGAGGGTGTGAAAGAGAATATGATCAAAATTAATGCTGAAACATCTCCATAGGCAAAAAACTGCCTGGAAAATCAGGCCTTAAGGAGAAATCACTGTTCAGCTTTGGCTTTACATTCGCAACTGAGCGTATTCTAAGTGTTTTATATGGAAAGTAACAGATATGAGCACTTGGCTTACCAGTGAATTAGGAAATCCTTCTGTTCTACCACTGTGTGCAAAGTATTGGAAAAGTAGAGACGATACACAATGTGTAATCAAAGGTCCTCCTTTTCAAAGATAATGTTTTCCCATTAATAGCAAGCCTTGAGACCTGCAGATAAAGCCCTAATGATCATACACTAATGATCAGATAGTGTTTTATAAATAACTCAAGTTTCAGTCAATATTTTACAGTCCAAGGTGAAGTCAAATAACGGTAACATACTGCTGTTGAGAGGAATAGCACTAAACGGTTGGTACCTGGAACCAGAGGCAGCCAGATTTTAGGTGTCTATGGGGGTGTTCATATATTATTCCTGTTATAACTTTTTGGCCAACAATAATACATGAATTTTGATGATGTAAGACAGTAAATTTCTCTCCTATCTTTTATGGAACCAAAAGGTGAAGGTACAAAATTGCAAACTCTGTAAGGTTTTGCTTAATTAGATTATCTACTGAAGTTACTAACACAATTAACTATAACATTATCCTTTTTTTCTGAAATTATATTTCCAGTGATGTTCTGAGAGGAAATCTTCCTCTTTAATGAATTGTTATTGTCAGCCAGCAGGAGGTGGGAAAGTGCAAAGTGGATGGTGTTTCAATTGCTCTACACCCAGATGTAGTTTGGGGCTTGCTGGTTGTGATTTTCTTGTGTTTAGCTTGGAGGTCTTCTGTGTTGTGAGATCTTCTCTGATGAGTGAAAAGTCCAACCAAGAAAGTATCATAGTGTCATTTGACACAAGATGCTTCTAAGAACAATCAGTTATGTGAAAAGTCCTGAGACTTCAAAAATAGCATTTGTAGAACTGCAACATTTGTGGAATCTACTTTTCATCATGTAAAATGCAGATGCCTATAACCACATGATTGAAACTCCTTGTAGAAAGAAAGAAAGAGAAAAATAGAAAAAAAAAAAATCACTTTTAGGAATCAGTGCAACTCATTCCAAATAAATAACGTAGGGAGAAGAGATGAATCACTCTCTAAAAGTGCCCACTCCTCTGTGTTGGCTTTGCTGGTAATGTGGGAGACCAGGTCTGTAGACAAATGAAGTTGGGTGAGATGTGTCCCATGTATAGTGTCTGTGTCAGATGTGACCTGATGGATATAACCACCTACCATCTCTGACATTAGACTGAGAAAGTTGAATATTATCTCTCTGCAAGAGCAACCCTGACAAACTGGGTGTTAATAGCAGAAAGGAGGAGAAGCATCATGTACTTTTACTGTCTACACAACACTCACATGACATCAGTCTGGTATCTCCAAGAAACCCCACGACAAACATACAAGCAGGTTGAATCAGTGGGCTTGCATGAAATCTTACATGCATTTAGAAGCAGAATATCTTGGTTTCCTGAAAACAAGCATTATTTTCAAACAGTTCATCACATGGTATTCGTCATATGCACTTGGTGTGTGTGTATGTTTTTCTCTCCCAATCCTGTTGATTGCACTGTATTTTAAAGTCAGATGAAAGGAAGAGCAAGCACGCAGAGTTTTTTTTCCATTGCTTTGATGTCACTAATGTTCTGTCAACTGACTTATTAAACCATACACTCTTAGTACTCTTAAGCAAAAGCTTGAGTGCTTTACAAGGTGTCTAAAAATATACTGTGATCCTTAAAAGTATGATCACACTTATTGGACAAGACACTAAATAAAAGATGATGCCCAAGACCTCTTTTATATTTTATTCACCTCTACATATAAGTTTAATCAGAGCGGCAGAATTTTCCATTCAGTCACAGTTGGTTAGGGAAGTCTTGCAGAATCTGGAGGTGAGGTTTTTACACTGTGTGTTTTTAAAACAGTTTAAACAACACCATCCAGCTAATTTTCAGTGTGGAACAAACTGGAATGAAAATGACACTGAGAGACGAAATTGCTTGCAGCATTATTTTGTTGCAATGGAATACAACAATCCCACAAAGTGTTGAACTCACAAGTCTTATACATAGTGCAAAGAAGATAAAAACCTGCACTGAATTACAAGTCCAAACTGACCTGTTGCTGCACTGACAGTGACTCCATCCTCACTCTGCAGCAAAGAAAGTTCTTTGCTGCTCCCTTTACCTCAGAGTTTCTAAACTTGTTCAATCCCTGCAGAATTTCTGAACTTACTCTATGACATTTCGACTGAATGGAGAGAGATGGGGTGAAAAGAGCAGCCAGGTGGCCAGATTTTAGCTGGCGCAACCCGCCAACCCTTAAATAGTAGGACGCATAAAGATTTGTCTCCAGACTCTCTTTTGAAAGAAATGTAATTATCTGAAGCCCTAAGAAACATTTCAAACTGCCTAGTCTATCCTGGGACCCAAACAACAAGAATGCAGCACTTCTTCCCAAACTTTGACTTAAAGTCTCTTTTAAAATAGATTCCAAATTTTAAAAAGGTTTTGTATTGTGGTGAACCTCTGGTTCTGTTGACATTAGCAGTGACTCTGTTTTTGGCTTCAGTGGGACCATAATGTTACACTTGGTTTCTTTTCCAACTAAACAGAAAAAGTTTCCTTAGTGTTTTCCCTACTACCTTGTCTCAGATATTATTTTCTTTTTGCTACTGAGTAGCATTCCCAATAAAACTGGGTCACAGGAGTAATAAGAGGTAGCTTCAGAAGTCGAGTAGCTCTTGCTCTTTCTCTGCTTTCTGTTTGGTACTTTAAGATTCTGTAGATCTTTTAATCCCAGATCTCTGGATGGGATTCAATGGGCTTAGCAACAAAACATAAAAGCTTACCAAAAGCATCCCAGAAAGGACTGCATTTTGCCTGCCTTTTTCTTAGCTGATTGCTTATTCATCCTCCTTTCATATCTATAATTTTTAATTTCTTTTCCTCAGTTTTGGAAGCCACATACTGTTGCTTTGCATTTGAAAAAATCATCTGGCTTGATATACCCATGCAGTCATGCCAAATGGGGAATCTGCATTTCTACTTCCAAAGGCAGCCTCCAGGTCAGCACATGAAAACTCTGAGGTCAAAATGTTGTCAGTAATGAGATCGCAGGCATTTCAAAAGTTCACAAAGCTCTTTGTACCACGCAGGAGAATCCCTCTGTTTCCTCTGGTGCTGTTACATGCTAATTTGGAAGCTGAAAACCAGCATGAAAGATTTCAAATGAAACATCAGTTCATGTTGGATCCTAATTTATGGCTTTTGCAGAGTGCTGGTGCTGAAGCTGAAGTTGAATTCCCAGGAATGAGAAAAAGACAGTGTATGCAGCTAGATAGCACACCAGTGAAAGGAAGAGCGAGTTAATTGAAAATATTCCAAAAGCATCTTTTACATGAAGTCAGGGCTCCTTTATTTCCTGCTTTGTATTTTTGATAAACACTCCCATTATAAAAGGTGCAATAAATAATAATTTGTCAGACCAATAACCTTTCCCCCTCCCCTCCCTTTTTCAAAGGATACCTTCCATTGCTAGACACAGATTAAAAGCCATGAGACTTTGTCACCTTCTGATAGTCTTTGGACCAACTCAGCTGTTCCTGACACGCTCATTTCAATTTTGCAATACACATTGCAGAAGGGTGGGAACTGAATGTGCTTATCGCTGTAAACAGAGAAGGCTTCATACCCTCCCCCCCCTGAACTTCCCCGCTAAATCCTCAAGCAAAATCTGACACCAGCAGTACAAGAGATCTGTAGATCAAGACTCCATGAAATGGTAAGTCTTGTTCATCTGGAACCCTGAATCCTTTTAGGACAAAACAATTTATCTAAGATTCTAAACCACATTTTCAGCTCTTCTTCCCCACTTAGACTCCAAAGCTCTGGTCAGAACAAGGAATGAAAGTTAAAGAAAACGTGGACATTAATAAAGTAAAACAAATTTAGGAAGTACCATTTTACGACAGACATTGAGGTCCGCTGTTTCCAAGGGGACAAGTGCTGGGTAAAGGTTAGCAAACATTACTGAATACGTCAGAACTGAGTAGCAATTTTTATTTTCAACTTCAGAGAAGACTTCTTGTAAGCCAAATAATTAGATGCTGGCCTATGTTCTACAGCATGAGAAGTATTTTTGTTTCAGAATTCTTTTAAATTTTTTTGGGAGGATATAATGTGACATGAGATATTTACCTTTATCATATGATCACAAAAACCTGTTTATGCAGCATCTGTAGTCCAAGGCCCAAGAGATTTAGAGAAGCTTGGGTCCTTTCTGAGCTGAACCCAAGCTCTGAACCTTTTGAGTTTTCTCTGTCATTGGTGTCATTGTGTCCTGCTG